>NC_134487.1:166088369-166238369 GCF_040206685.1 Ascaphus truei | reverse complement strand
GGGTCTGAGAGTCTGTGAGTGGGTCTGAGAGTCTGTGAGTGGGTCTGAGAGTCTGTGAATGGGTCTGAGAGTCTGTGAATGGGTCTGAGAGTCTGTGAGTGGGTCTGAGAATCTGAGTGGGTCTGAGAGTCTGTGAGTTGGTCTGAGTGGGTCTGTCTGAGAGTGGGTCTGTCTGAGAGTGGGTCTGAGAGTGGATCTGAGAGTGGGTCTGAGAGTGGGTCTGAGAATGAGAGTCAGTCTGAGAGTGTGTCTGAGATTCTGAGAGTGGGTCTGAGAGTCTGAGAGTGGGTCTGAGAGTCTGAGAGTGGGTCTGAGAGTGGGTCTGAGAGTGGGTCGGAGAGTCTGATTTCCCTCCCCCCTGCCCGATTTCTCCGTGTGTGTGTGTGTGTGTGTGTGTGTATAGAGACACCAACCCACAGTCAGTCATAGTCACCAAAAGGGAAGCAGTTCCAGCCATCACATTAGGGGTGAGTTAGTTAAATGTTTGACAAATATAGCAGGCTAATTTTTAAGTTGATAATTTTCTATGGAGCTCGAATGATTTTATAAATATCAAAATGGTCCTTAGCAGAAAAAAGGTTCCCCATCCCTGTTCTAAGAGATAATGGGGAAAGGCAGGGTTGCAGACCTGACTGAGTCATGTGAAAGTGCTCACAAGTGGTATTTTTATTTGCTGATTCTTACAGAGCAAAATATTAAGATATTGAGAGTGTTGTAAATGCGTCTGGTTGCAAATAATAATAATTATTGTTAAATATATTATATGTACAGTAGCATCAACCCTGTACACAGTTGCTTTATAATGGGATATACAGAGGATTTCAAAAGACAGGGAATTGGGTATACAGTACACTCAAGGAAAAAAGGGAATTACAGTACAACCACAAAGAGTAATAACTGGACGTAGCCATTATCTTCTATCCGTAATCACCTGGTAGCCCTATCTAAAAAAAACAAAAAAAAACCCACTGTTAGTGAGTGGGTTCTTCTTTTTTTACAATATGTACACTAAAACGCCCCTTTTAAAAAATAGTATTCATTGTGCAGCTGATAGGATAGTGATACAAGTCACTTGTACTTGTAGACAGGATCGCTAATTCATGCATATTGAAATGTTTATTTTCTCCAACTGGCAATAGTTATCTTTTTATCATTTGTAATTACCAAGGGGTAGGACCTTTGATGAACAAAATGTTAGACAAATATGATATTAACATCAGAAAAATAATAAAACTTAATTGAAACATCAAATAAAATACTCCAGACTAAAATCCTCATTGTGTGAAGACAAGAAATAAATATGACCACAATTCTTTTAATGGTAATGGTACATTTGGAAACTAGATAATTTGTTTCACAAATCAACTAGAGACCACTAATATACTGTAATATGATGAGGAAGAATTAGTAGTAACATTGATAATGTTGTATTTTAAAGGAAATTATACTTCAAATACTTTAAATAAACCAGATTTGGGTGGATTGATAAATGTGTTATAGTTGTACTTGCTTGAAAGCCATACAGGCATACTCCGCTTTAAGGACACTCACTTTAAGTACACTCGCGAGTAAGGACATATCGCCCAATAGGCAAACGGCAGCTCACGCATGCGCCTGTCAGCACGTCCTGAACAGCAATACCGGCTCCCTACCTGTACGGAAGCTGTGCGCAAGCGGGGAGACTATAGAGCCTGTTACAAATGCGTTATTTACATCAGTTATGCACGTATATGATGATTGCAGTACAGTACATGCATCGATAAGTGGGGAAAAGGACATGCTTCACTTTAAGTACATTTTCGCTTTACATACATGCTCCGGTCCCATTGCGTAAGTTAATGCGGGGTATGCCTGTACTCCTCCCTTACACTGATTTTTTTCTAAATTGGTCACATATCGTCGTCGTCGTTGTTGTCACCATCATCGGATTTCCCATTAGGCCTAGGCCGGCAAAATTTGGGGACAGCAAAAATATCCACCCCTATATACAAATGCCACGCTTTTAGGCCTATCGGGCCTGATGGGAATGCACTTATATGTTGTAGCTGCTTCCCGCCCTCCGTCTCCATTCGAATTCCAGCATCAAATGATGCCAGGGACGTCACCAATGTGACGTCGCACGGCGTCGCATTGCCATGGCAAAGTAATGTCACAACTTCAAATTACATCACGACGTCGCGTTACCATAACAAAACAAAACCGTGTGATGTCACGTTGGTGACATCCATGGCGTCATTTGATGCTGGGATTCGAATGGCGATGGAGGGCGGCAGCAAGGAAGCAGCCACCACAAGTATGTGCATAGGGGCGGTGGATTTTGAAATCCGCCGCCGCTCATAATCATCTCAGAGAAATACAGATGTAGCCAATGTTATTATAACCTGTGGCACACTCCTGTGGGAGAAAAAGTGCAACAGCCCCGCCTCCTTCTCGTCCGATTCAAAACAATGGCCACTTTTCCCACTGGCATGTTGTGTGAGTCCCAGTGCAGCGCTCCATGGGTAGCAATAATGTTGGCTACATTTGTAGTTACCTAGGCAAATTAATATAAATGGTACAACACCTAATACTGTAATGCTAATTTCTTAGGTTTTATTGTCCATTTTGAAGTGCATGAATGGTTGCAATATACAGTTAGTGACAAATAGGCTTCGGAGAAGAACATATACCTGGCCTGTCCTGTGCCAGCCCTTGAAAGTATCTCTGCATGGGATACTGGATAGTGTAATCCTACTATTCCTATAAGAGCATAGTAATTGCAGTAAAGGTAGCAGTATCACGAGCTGTGTATTTTGGGGTATCTGTGGGGCCTATTCATTAAACTGACAATATGTAGTTGATAAACCGAGAAATGCGGTATGTACAGGCAATATGTTGAGAAGTCGCTGTGATAAACATACATATCTAGAAAAAAAAAACACTATGTCAACAAGCAATTGATTTCCATATTGAGATTCGGAGGTCTGAGCTGATTTGTAACAATACAGGCCAGGGAAGTCACACTGATAAAAGCAGACTCGCCAACTTTAATTGATGGCAGTAAGTTATAAGAGAACTTAAAAGATGCTTTAAAAAAAAGCATTTGCACAATTATTATAACATTCATTTGCCATAGTTTAAACGGTAAATATTGGTAAAACATTAATTGAATGGCAAGTTAAATGTAACTATTAGAACAAGTGTATTAATTTCAAAGCCCTTTCCAGTCTTCTGGGATCACAATCGCGTGATTGCTTAAATCCCACAAAGAAATATGATGTGATATGAAAGTGAAGGGGGCTCCACTTCCATCTGATCATGTGCACCAGGGAGCAGTGAATGTGATCTCCCCTTAGAAAACAAGCAAAAATATCAGATGTTCCCTTGAGAAGCGGTGACCCCTAGCTGTGAAATGCACAGAAGGACTGGAGAGTTAGAGGTGTCCAGCTGGAGTGCAGTCTGAATACCTTGATGACTTTATTAGAGAGGCTGGCTTGGAAGCAACAGGGTTGGCAGAGTTTGTGGGTTCTAATCCTGTTGGATATGACACCGGTACATTCTTCATCACAAGGGCATTTTGACGGATCGGTTTTAAGTATATATTTTAGGTTGTGTGACTCATTTAAATAGACTTTGTATAGATATTAGCATATCTCCCAGGGTATCCCAGGTATGTGAAATTTTCAGCACAGCCATCTCTCACAACCGTAGATAATATTCAGTTAGAAAGTCGTCCATCTCTTCCAAAAAAAAAAATGTGATTTGTTTAGAAGCGATTTGGTGATTTGTCATTTTTCACAGGTACTAAAATATTATACTATAATAACTAGTTTGCAAAAATGCGATTTTGGTCATTCTGCCCGGATTTGCACAGCCGGAATAAAATCGCTTTTAAAAAAAAATGCCTTTTTTGCACGGTTTTGGACATGAGAAAAGGTCTTGCAGAATAGCAAAACATAAACATTTGTTTCTAAACAGTACTTTAGAAGCGATTTGTCACAATTGAGCGGTACTAGATTAAGCCCCTACATATGTTTTCCACTTTTTTGTCTTCACGTACAGTATCTGCCTTATTTTTGGAGATACATTATATGGTGCATTAAAAGTTTGTTTTGAATGACTGCAACATTTTCTTTATACTTGATGCAAATTATAAGCCAGTTCAGATCAATCAAATATCTGTAAGCCTAGTGAAAGATAAAAAGGCTAGAATTTTGTATAAGGCATTACATTAAGTGTGTTGTGTTATTGATTCTGAGACAATCCCTACATTGCAAAGTAATGCACATTGGGGGAAAAAAGGAGAAAAGTATTTTGATGCATTGACAGATGCAAGATGAAAATCATGCTCTTTGCTTTAATATTGTTCCGAAATTGCCTTCATACAATACTACTGTACCATTAACCTTAAAAATACAGTATATTAGAAAGGGAACAGCTTTCCAACATCTCTCTCAATAAGTCATCTAAAAATTGTCTCTCTCTCTCTCTCACCTCCCCCTCATTTTAAGGGTCTGGGTGGAAAACCTTTTATTTTGCAAGCAGCTGTGGTGAAAAAACCCAGCAAATGTTGCATGGTTTGCAAACTTGGGCGAAAAGTTCCCACATCTCTACCTGTGAATATATCATTTTGCCTCATTTGCATATCACACAGAATTGAACAACCAGAAACAAGTCGCGTTAAAAAAAAACCATTTCCCTAAGGTTTGGACATGAAGTAAGATGCAATTGTGTGTGAAAGCATCAGTTTTTTGCACAGAAATACCATTATCACAGTTTAATTAATAAGCTCCAATCAAAGCCATTGTCTCGTGAATAAGTACAGTAACCATTTTTTTTCTAAAAGTGATAATTAAATGTCTTGGAGCTGATACATCATAATACAAAAAGTTAAGAATAATTGTACATTTAATTAAATAGTGCATACAGTACTGCAGGTGTTTGAGCCTTTTATATGGATGATTAACCTTTCTGATTTCAGTGCCATGTTTCAAGTACACTAGAAAATGAATGTTTTTATTTTCCAGTATTTTGATTAGTATAGATATTATATTACCATGGAAAGGCAAATCCTGCTCTCTATCTAACGTCTGGTCATTAGGAGTATTAATCAAAATGGACTTTACAATGTATATACTATTTACTGTATACTAAGGATGCTATGAAATCCTCACATCCTGAACTTAGATGTTCCTCCGGAAGTTATTCCTGTCGAATTTTGGAATAGAGGTTAGCACCCTCCTGCGCGTTTCGTGTACGGGTGTACACGAAACGCGTAGGAGGGTGCTAACCTCTGTTTGTTTTATGGATTAAATAAAGGATTATTCTTCATTATACCTTGGTGACCCACTCTTTTGGCTGTGCGCCAGTTCTCCTTTTTCTACATTGCACCAGCACATCGGCAGCACGCCTTTCAGGACACTGAGATTGGGCAATATGTGAGTACATTTATTATTCCATCATTGTGTTACATTGTGAACCAAGGGACCATCCCCATGAGGAACACATAGGGGCTTCATTGTTATCCCTATCTTCAGGGATATTTTGGCCCCACAGAGGACTACATATCTTCATTATCTCACTAGCCCTATTTTCTGTACCATTTTTGCATTTTATGAATGAGATGGATCCAGCACTGGAGCGCATTAATCACTAACAATTTGTCTGAATTTTTATATATACTTTTGAATCAGGGTGAATTTCGGGCCAAAACCAGAGAAAAGCTCATCCTTTGATTTTTTTTTTTTTTTAACAAACTGGTTGGACTTAAATGAAACAAGATGTCACGGTAGACCACGTCTTTTAACAAATTTATATCAGTATAATATATATACAGTAAGGGATCAGTCAATAGGCAAAACAAGGCAGTGAAATAAAATGATGTTTATTTGTATAAGTGGATAGAAAAACCTCTTATGGCGCTGAGGGTAAGTGGCCGTAGCTGAGTCAATCCGGCGGTGACGTCAGCGGAGGAGACACACGAAATTCACGCGGTGTTGTTGAATGCACGAGTATTCCTGAAATCTCCCCGCACGCTTCAAGCAGACGTCTGGTACCCCACAGCAGACGGCTACCCCTGGCTAAAGACCCCGTACCAATGCACATGTCCTACTCCAGGACGGTGAGTAGGATTTCGGTTTTACCTCTGGTGGAGCAGCAAGGCTTCTCTCTGCCCAAGTGCTGGGAAGCCCCTATTTCTTTTATTAACAGAAGATCATCCACTGTTTATTTTACAGTTCATGTTTTACTTCAATTGTAGTCACAATTGTTTTAACTAATAAATTGCTCCATTTTCCATACACATGTCTTATATTGTCTAAAGGATAATACACTATTGTGTTGTTTGTATTTCTCTTGTCTCCCTCTCTGAGCTTATCTAATAGAAACCTCAGCACAAGACTCTTGTTCCAGCCACTTACCCTCAGCGCCATAAGAGGTTTTTCTATCTACATCGTGCATATCTGGTTGGAAGATCCCAGATTAACCCTCTACGGCAGCTCCAGGACTACCTACCCTCTAGGACTGTATCTCAGGTTTTGTTTCTCCTGTTTGTTTGCAATTGTTGCACTAGCGCTTGTATACACTTATTTTACACCTTTATTTGTATAAGACCTCGGAAACACACAGAAACACAAAATACAGGGAATATACACAATTACTGGGGTTTGGGGGTTGAAAACTAGACTTTCCTAGTTGCAAGGCACATGCTTCAGCAAAACGTTTACCCTGTTCACTCCACGTCACTGGAATAAGTCTGGAAAAAGTAACCTTATTCCCCAGAACTAGTCCTCAGCTAGGCTAGGAGTCCCTGGCACCTCAATGCCCCTGGAAAACTCTATCGGCACTTCACTGGACCAGTCCCAAGATCACCTGTAAGTCTGGAGACTGAGAGAGATTTCTGATTGGGTAGTCCCTTACATAAACTTCTGTGTCTTATGCCTAACATGGAACCGGGACTAGTGGCCAATCAGAGCGTGGGAACATTTCTCACCAGTCAATCAGAGTGGGGCTTATCTGGATGCTGATGTCATATTAAGGGGCATGCCTTCCCCCCAGCCCACTCATGGCTACCTGCTGGCTAGGCTCCACAGTGTCTCAGAGAACAAAGATGGCTTTTGGGCCTATTCCTCTGCCCCTCTTGTTACCAAATGGCCCGACACCTCTTGGACATCCTGGTCCTCCTTTGAGCTCAGATGTCTATGCAGAAATCCTGGCCGCTATGTAAATGCTCAGGCTGACTGCATTGATATTTATACATACAGTATACAGTAGCACACTATAAACCATACTTTAATGAAGTATAAACCTTGGGGAACCTTATATATGTGCGGGAAATTAGTTTGGGATATCTGGGCTCGAAAACCAGGAGTCTGGGGAACACTGTACAACTCCAATGTAATTCACCCTGCATACCCACAAATAGTGCCTGCACGCCGGGGGGAATCAGGGGACCACCAGTAACGTGCCCCCCGAAACAAAACAAATACATTTTTGCCCAAATATCCCTCCTAAAACTTACACTCCTAAAATCTCATGTCTCTATGACACAGGTTAGACCAAAATCCCCTTAACAGGTCTGGTTTTTGCTATAATTTACAGGGGACTTTCATAGCCCACCAAGTCGTTATGTACAGATGGGTACCCACAAAGCCTACACTGTTTGCAGGGAGCCAGAACGGTACCTGGGGTACACCCTAAACCTGGGACCCCATTTTCTAAATATATTAGAACACATTTCACCATGGCTCACCTTCCTTCCCGGCTGTGCTGAAGCAGGGTACCCTAGTGGTGAGTCGCGGTTATGTTTCAAAGGGAGATTTTGCCGGGACAATGTGCATGCATGTATCCGCAAATCAAGTCTGATGGTCAGATACATTTACTGGGGAACTGGTAACTTTTGTTCCTAACCAAGTATGCACATTCTGACAACACTTTCTCTGCAAACTACCCCCTAAAACACATGCAACAGAAATCCCTGCATGCCAGGAAAGGGGAAAACACAAAAAATCCCTATAATACATTTTGAGCAGTGGATTGCTGCCCAAATACACATGGGACTGACTATAGGGGTTCCCTAATAATCACCCCTGCTTCCCTGTTCACAAAGTCACTTTCCTGCAGCTATCTCGTGGGGGAAATCACAACCCTACGTGGCATTCCTATCCCACAACCCTGCAGGGGACCGTATATGTATATGGGAACATGGTTACAGAAAATACATGGTTTTACCTTACTGGACCAAAGAGCTAACCCTCTTGGCCCATTACCTATGGTCTCTAGAGGCAACTGGCTGGGCTTCACCTTTATTAATGAAGGCTACCTCCGACCGTCACATTAAAAAAAAATGACTTTTGCGAAAAGTTTGAAGTTCAAAAACTTTCACCCCATTTTCATAAAACAAGATTTTGTAAATCCATAAACAATCGAGTACCAGGAAGACCAAAACATATAAAGGTTTTAGAACGAAAGCACCCACCCTTAATGTATTCGATATTATTTAGCAACCTACAGTACAGTACACGAAGTCCACTACAGTAAATAGGCTACAAATGTACTGTACTAAGGCAAAAGCTTTACCTATGTGTGTAAATTTCCAAGCTGAAGTAGGAATGTAGTTAGGGTTGCCAAACTTCCCATATATGGGATTGTCCCTTATTTCATTCACTTATCCCTTTGTTCCGGAAAGATCTGTCGGGATGGATTATTGTCCTGTAAGTTAGTGTCTTGAAGTGAAATGCCTGAACTTAAAATTACTGTAATGAAATCAGTCATAAAAATGTAATAGGTTTCTACTTGAGTGTAATAGTTACCTTTTCCGATAGATGTAGCCTTACTAAATAATTAAAATAATAAAGTTAGGACACTGCCTGATCATCTCATAATACCATGACACCCACCCCTATAGGCGTTACTTTTTCTCCCATCGCTAGTTATTAATTCCGTGCACATCTTTCCCCATTCTGCCAAGAGCAGAAAGGATAAAAACCAAAGACTATAGTGGTCAAGAGGGAGATACCATACAGCACAAAGCATTAACAAATCATCCATCCCTCATTATGACATCACACTGTCATACTGGATTTCAGCGTCACGTATTATAAAAACTTAAATGTGGCAATCCTAAATGTAGTAAAAGCCATTTGAGCACACAAATTACATCACAAATTGGTTATTGTATAATGTGCCAAAACCAAGACCATTATAGAAAGTATAATACAGAAGAAATAAAAGCACCAGATGAGCAGCTATAAGGGGCAAGAATGTTTTCAGCATATATGTATCAAAATGCATATATTATTGGGGTTTGTCATAAGGCAATTTTGAGCAAAATATGAGACAAAAAGCATTATTTTAATCTTTTATCTCATTACATCAATGGATTAAGCTCTTTGCTCCAATTTTGGCCCCACATCTGTAAAATTGTTTTTTGGGGAGTTACAGAGATGATAGATGAAGCACAGATTATAATAAAATATATTGTGTGCATCACTTTCTTTTTTTACCAATCCTCATTGAATAATCTGCAATGTTTAAAGTGGCATATTTTTCCGGGATCTAACAATCTGTATCAAATGTAAGAAATTGAAGAATTGTCTTCGTTTTTGTTTGTGTGTCAAAATGTTAGTGATTAAAAAGTAGTACAAGAAACATAAAGACAAAATATGCATTATACGTATGAAGGCTTCAAACATTTGACGCATAATAGGTTGTTTGAAATACATTTTAACAAACATTTTACTATTTATAATTATAACTAGTGTTAGTAAAGATCACTTTTTTGTATAATATTATTTATAATACCCATACAGTGTAAATATAATATTACCTATATAATGAAACATCCATGCTGTGTCAAATACATTTTTGGTTGATACAAGGCAACTTAATTCTGCGCTAACATTATAATCAGGCTTAGGATTTAGAGCAGGTTGAATTTGGTGGACAATTTGACGCACTTTCACTTATCTTTGTGCCAAACAGAAACATGCTTTTTTTTTTAGTACATACCATTAACATCTGTACGTCTGGCGCAGTCCATTTCTGTGCGCCCCAAAAAAATGAAAAAAACAAAAACATTTTTGACGCTGATTGTGCCGATTCTGAAATTTCAGGTTAGTAACACACACACGTGCAATTTAATATGAGGTTTTGGCGCACATTTTTTGTGCCAAAAAAGCCATTTGCATTGCTTGGTACTGTACATACGGCAGCCCTACAATATTTTGTTTATGTGAATATAATAATATAACTTGTTTAATGGTTGATCAGGTGGAATCTAGTTAGGGTGAGGATTCAGAAAACATATCTTACACAGAGGATAAAATCTGCTACTCCAAAAATAATAAAAAAAATGTTTAGATATAACTAATGTTTAAATGATAATACTTTTTATTTGATAGCTCCAGTAACTCCCAGTTTCCAAGTTCCTGTATTGGGTTCCTTCAGTCTACATTTAGTTACTGTATCTATGTGCTTTATGAATTAATTCATTTATTTTTATTTATAAAATGTTTTACCAAGAAGTAATACATTGAGAGTTACCTTTCATTTTCAAGTATGTCCTGGGCACAGAGTTATGATAATACATGTTTACAATAAATGAACAGAGGTTATACATTCAATTTACAGGAATTTTAGGACAGTTAGGGATAATATATGTTATGGGTTTATGTAATAGTTCCAGGCAAGATTAAAATGCAGGACAGCTTAAGAATTGAAATTACTTAAACTGATGACGGTTTTGGGTCTGGTAGATTGTTCCAGTTGTGAGGTGCATGGGAAGAGAAATTGTAGCAACTTTATTCCTTGTTGAAGCTTGGGACTGAGAACAGTCTTTTGGGGTAAGATCTCCGGTAATAAGAGCTGCATGTGGTAGGGGTGAGGAGTTTATTCAGATAAGCGAGTAGCTTGCCCAGAAAGAATTTGAATTCAAGACAGGATCTGGACTCAAGGGAATCCAATCTGGATCTGAAAGCATGTTGCAGTTGTATATGTTGTAGTTGCATTGTAGGACAATGCAGCATATACATTTGTAGAGGGTGTCTCGTTTTCTAAGGTAAGTTTGTGGTGCTGTACCATATAATATGTCCCCATAGTCTATAATTGATATTAGCATCTGTTTGGGCTAGCAGGCTTAGGGAGGATTTGTTCCTATAAAGTACACCTAGTTTGGCATAGGTTTTGGATGTTAGGGTATCAATGTGCAACCCAAATTTTAAATGGGAGTCAAGCCATATGCCCAGATATTTAAAATTAGTGACAGGGGCTAGCATAGTTTTAGAATTGATTCTGATCTGTAGCTCTATCGTTGGCAGTATTAGAAATGTAACCTTTTAACCAAATAACATCTTTACAGTTTTGTTGGTGTTTAAAAGTAGTTTGTTTTGGGAAATCCTGAATTAAATTGAAGTATGTGTCCAAGGTCAGAGAGGCTATGGCTGTGAGCATAGGACATTGTATCATCTGTATACATGTGCATTGAAGCTGCCTTACAAGCTGTAAATAAATTATAAGTGAAAACTGAAAAGAGTAGAGACCCCAGAACCTGTACTCTTATTCTGCATAGTGGGGCATTGGTATAACAGAGGTTTAAGAATGCTGGAAATAATTAAGTGTAGAATCAGGGTCAGGTATCAAGTTGATTCTGCACCAAGAGAAAAATGTGGCAGGTAGCTAAGAAACACCGCACCAGAAAAATCATCCATCAAAGGAGGGTGAAATAAAAACGATTTATTCACGAATGGTAGATCACACTAACATGATTCGCTCAAAAGATCTTTAACAAAGTTTGGTGATTAATCTGAAACACTGAGTACGTGGCAAACACGGAAGTAAATGCGTATTTTGCGCCATACACAGAGACGCGATGACGTCATAGGTGTCATCAGGTCTTACACCATATCTAAAAACAAAAATAACTGTATTGACAACAAAATACAAATACATATATAAAATAGTAATAATCATAAATAAACAAATGGTTATTAAAAAATGATAATAAAAACAATGTGGAACAAGTAATTGAAACACTCCGAGTGGATTCCTGTTCACACAATATCCAAATATTAACAAAGTGAGATTAAATTCTATATGAAAACATTAGAATAATGTTTAAGAATTAATTAGATCCTACAAATATTCTGAAAGAACAACTTTGATGATGGAATATAGCAAACATATAAATAAACATATACTAACATGAATACTATAATTAGAGTCATCCTAAATGTATATACCCAACAAAAAGATCAATTAAAGAATCCATATTCGATTATTAATGCAGCGCACTTTCCCCCACCCCCTGGGAGATAAGGCGTCTACGGTGTGTGTATGTGTTACCTATGGCTAGCAGGAGACCTGAACCTCTGCCGCAGGGAGCCTGGGGTGTACCTGATTCGATATATGACAGTGCCGCCACCTGCACGGGATCCCAACTATGCGGGATAACCCGGAGCAGGACCATATATGTACAACACACACTGATGCAATAAAACAATAGCACTTTACGGTTGAGCATATATGCAATGACAAACAATGATAACAATAATACTACTGGTTACAGCTAAACGTACAGCCTCGCAGGGCCTTTCCCACCACCGTGTTACCCCACACCGTGTCCACAATACCTGACGGGACCCTCGGGCACCCAGCCACCCTGGTGTCCACAAGAGCCTAACCCCACCCATATATGTGTCAGCGCTGCCACTATGGTGTGTGCTACTTGGTTGGTGCACTTAGTGATGTAGGTACATGCCGGGTGCTCCAGCACCTGGGTGCACTGACTGGAAGAACGATGGGATCCGCCGATCCAGCAATGTCATCCGGGATGAGTCCGCCTCCTCGTGGGTGGTATCCAGCTGGAGTGTCCCTCATACAGATAGTGTCTAGGCCTTGCAGTGTGATCTGGTCCCAGATCACAATCCTCAGGGTTGCGCAGCATTGCAGCTGTGTCCCTGAACTCAAACAGCTAATGGGGAAGTGTCCCTATCTAAGGGCCTGTCCCTGTAGCTGCCACAAACTTGCAGGGGAGACGGGGCCTAGCTTGGGCCTATCAGGGGGGTCTCTGGCCTAGGGCAGGGGCCACAGACACCCTGCACCTACACCCTCTCCTCTCTGTGTCCCATCTCCAACTAACGTGGCTGCAGCGTGCAAATTGTATCTATATTCCCCTTCCAGGGGAAGCTGTGGCCCTATTGGCTGATCTGCACCACATGATTCTCCCCCTATGCATTATGGGGCTTGTAGTTCCCCATGCAGAGCTTTTGTGTAATAGCCGCTGCTATTACTGTGCCTCTGCGCATACGCAATATTTCCAATATGGCGGCGCCCTGCGGAGGGAGCCACCGGATCCTCCGGCGAGCCGTTCGCTGCTCCCTACTCCCCCGCAGTGCGGCCGCACCTGTCCCTGCCTCCGCTGCTAGGCGCAACCGCGCCGGGAGGTAAGGGAACACGGGACACCAGGGGACCTTGCTATACTATCCCCCTGGTGAAAATACCAATGAACCCGCTTGGGAATGGCATAACCTAACAATATAACACATAACATATAATAAAAATGCAATATATATATGAATACAACTTATCACATTGAATTGGCTTTAAACAATGTTGCACAATTCTGTGAGAATCATAATCACAGATTGAATTTTGCTCCGAAACCACTGCTGAACCTCATTGTGGGGTGCCCCAATTATATCATAGGTTACCCGATTTGGAGGGTACCTGACTCTTTGGCTCCTCCAGAGCTGTTCTTCAGCTACTCCCTCTGGGCAGTAATAGGTATTGTCCTGAGGCTCAGCCTCTCCCATTGAGGGTAATAATGTCTCTGAATAGTCTCTGCTTGGAGCAAAGCATGGGCTTCTGGGAACCAGGGGTTGGCTCATTGGAACCACTCAAGGAGGCGTCGTTTGTCGGGGCCCTTTACCTGTGGCTCCTCCGGGAGGTGCTCCGGGACTTCGAGGTCCCCTTTTAGAGGGTCCCTCCATTGGATCCCCTACAGTCTCTTTAACAGTCTCTTCACCCTCTGGGTGATCATTGGTGGTCTCAGAGATGGTTTCTTGGCTATCTTTTAATTGTTCCAGCGGTGTAGCAGGTATTTCTGCTTCATCATCCCCCACTCGTGGAATAGGGAGAAGGTGGTTACGGTGCCAGACCCTTACCTGACCGTTCGTGTCTTCTATATGGTAGACCGGGAGGCCCGGCATCTGTGACTCTACTTCATAAACACCGTAACGCCACCAATCAGCGAGTTTATGCTTCCTGGGAATTCCTAAGTTGCGGAGAAGTACTGCATCTCCAGGACGGATTTCCCGATATCTAACCTTGTGGTCATAGCGCCTTTTGTTTTGGGGTCGAGTCGAGCAACGACCTTCACAGCTTGCTGGTAAGCCTGTTGCAGGTTTTCCCGAAGTCTTTGCACTAGTGTTGTGTGAAATAAGCCCAGAAGGGGTTAAAATATCAAAGCTTATGCTTATATAACCCAGTGCAGTTAAAAACTGGTATATACCAGTAGAGATACTCACATCTCTGCAAGTGAAGTGAAATAATGGGACCTTGCTGGGAGATTATATACCTTCTTCTAGAGACTTACCTTGACGTGGTTAGCAGGCTTGGCATTATTTGATCAAAGGATGTAAACCAAAAGTCTCCTTTTATCTTATAGGTAATTACAATATATATATATATATATATATATATATATATATATATATATATATATATATATATATATATATATAAAACAAAAAAACAAAAATTGTGGCGCCAAAATATTACTATATTACTATGTGTATAAATGAACTGTAGTGCTATATCTTGTATGTTAAAAGTGTGTATAAATCCTAAATGTGTTTAAAGATCAAAATGAAAGTGTGCAATAGAACTGTTAAATACTAAACATAATAAACAAATTCTACTTAAAACAACACCATATGATATTACATTAATATTGGTGAAAAAATTTTTTTTTTTTAAAAAGTGTGCAAAAAGTGCTAAAAAGTGACCAAATATGAAAAAATGAAAAATAAAAAATATATATAAAGTTATACTATAAAATCCAACCAGTCCTTCAATAGTCAGTTCATAATAGGAGGTATAGGATGTGTGCAAAGGGATCTTCTGCTGCTCTCACAAGGGATAAACCACCTCCACGGATATCTACAAACAGAAAAAGAGAGAGAGCGCACGCCCCATAGCATAACACTGTGTAATTTATTATAAAATTAGGGAAGGGATGGAGGGGGGGGGGGGGGGAATCGCACTCACAAGATTAAAAGGTATAAAAGGCAGTTTGTGAATTATATCACCACCATCCGGTACTGCTGGGCGAAATCAATTCCAGATCGCTGATCAAGATCACCGCCGACCGGATAAGGACGCCGTTACACCGTCTGTATGCTGTTCAAATTCAGCTCTCCACTCCGAATGGCCGCTCTATTCTTCCCGTGCTGGGTATGGCCTCGTGCGCGTGCGCAGCGTCTTCGTGACGTGATCGCGCTTCTCAGTATCCCTGACGCGTTTCGTCACCAATCGGCGACTTTCTCAAAGGGCTGGTGATTTCTCAAAGGGATTGGTGACGAAACGCGGTGTAACGGCGTCCTTATCCGGTCGGCGGTGATCTTGATCAGCTATCTGGAAGTGATTTCACCCAGCAGTACCGGATGGTGGTGATATAATTCACAAACTGCCTTTTATACCTTTTAATCTTGTGAGTGCGATTCCCCCCCCCCCTCCACCCCTTCCCCTATTTTATAATAAACGACGCAGTGTTATGCTATGGGGCGTGCGCTCTCTCTCTTTTTCTGTTATATATATATATATATATATATATATATATATATATATATATATATATATATATATATATATATGGAACACACAATAGATGCCGCAATCAAATCACCCTTGTGTGATTAAATAATCAGTTAACCAGAAGTCAAGGTAAAAGGTAACCCTATGGTGGTGCTACCGACCCAAGGGAATAATATGACTAAAAAGGAGGGAGAGTAGGGTCAAAAAGGTGCACTCAAATGCTGAATTATGAAAAATAGAAATGGACTTTATTAACAAAGAGTATAAAAAACACAAAAGACAGACCCACACAATTCACATGTCAGATCGCTATGCGACACAGCGTAAAAACATCAAAGAGGTACAATTGGTCTGATAAGAGCCAAAGCAGGGTAACAATATATCATTACAAATATAACATAACAGAACTAGGGGAAAAATATTTCTCCCCAAGTAATGTTTACTGAGATCGGCCGATCCAGAACAAGAGTAGCAATGAATATAAATGGTAAGTAGATAAAGACCACAAGAGAAAAATTGGATATATATTGTAGTAAATGTACATAAACCTCTTAATGATGATGAAAGATAATTAGACACATAGCTAGAAATACATACAGTTGTGACCCTTAAATATGCTGTAAATCAGCTGAATAAAGTGATGCCCAAATTGAGCTGCACATGTAAAATAAGTAGCAGCAGTGGTAAATCTATAAAGTGCACTGGTAGCGCTCATACAGTATAAAGTCCCCTGAGATACAGAGCTCAAAAATAATGAGCAGTGGTGGTGTGTGAATAACACAGGGACATAGAGCACTGCTGTGTGTGGTGTGCACAAGGCACTGGGGAAATCCAGTGATAAATACCAGCGTTTACTCAGTCAGGCAGCAGGAGAATCAGATGATAAAGACCCGGAAGAAGCCTTTTTGGCGAAACGGCCGTAGGAGCAGAGCTGTCACAGCACCCCTCCATCCTGTGACCCGTGTGCCTTACCATACTGCGTGAGACTTTCCTCCGTTTTACTGTTGATGTCCCACTGCAAGACTTTGGTCTTTATCATCTGATTCTCCTGCTGCCTGACTGAGTAAACGCTGGTATTTATCACTGGATTTCCCCAGTGCCTTGTGCACACCACACACAGCAGTGCTCTATGTCCCTGTGTTATTCACACACCACCACTGCTCATTATTTTTGAGCTCTGTATCTCAGGGGACTTTATACTGTATGAGCGCTACCAGTGCACTTTATAGATCTACCACTGCTGCTACTTATTTTACATGTGCAGCTCAATTTGGGCATCACTTTATTCAGCTGATTTACAGCATATTTAAGGGTCACAACTGTATGTATTTCTAGCTATGTGTCTAATTATCTTTCATCATCATTAAGAGGTTTATGTACATTTACTACAATATATATCCAATTTTTCTCTTGTGGTCTTTATCTACTTACCATTTATATTCATTGCTACTCTTGTTCTGGATCGGCCGATCTCAGTAAACATTACTTGGGGAGAAATATTTTTCCCCTAGTTCTGTTATGTTATATTTGTAATGATATATTGTTACCCTGCTTTGGCTCTTATCAGACCAATTGTACCTCTTTGATGTTTTTACGCTGTGTCGCACAGCGATCTGACATGTGAATTGTGTGGGTCTGTCTTTTGTGTTTTTTATACTCTTTGTTAATAAAGTCCATTTCTATTTTTCATAATTCAGCATTTGAGTGCACCTTTTTGACCCTACTCTCCCTCCTTTTTAGTCATAATATATATATATATATATATATATATATATATATAATTACAACAAGACAAACTGCCTGCAACAGACTAAGCAAATAATGGGTACTTAAATTTGTAATATAATAACCACTAGTGGTGCTAGGGACTAGAAGTAATATAACAACGAAAAGAAAAAGAAGAGCTCTTCTTTTTCTTTTCGTTGTTATATATATATATAAATATTCCCCATTGATTGCTATCCAAAAGGGAGAAGCGCAGGGATTCACTTTCTGTCTTGTAAGACGTCCCTTACATCGTCCACATCGCAAGGGGCGATGCTATGTACCACATTCAGGTACTTTAAGGCCGTTATTCAAAATAATGTAAGGCTGATCCAGTTCCGAAGGAGAGTTAACTTCTGTTACATTAAACAGAATAAAATATTCTCAAGCACAAAGAAGGCCAGGAGGGCATAGGCCCTTATTCAATATGTTGTGCAACTGCATTCCTGTGCTTTGGGTGATTTCAGTCCCATTAATTTAATTTAATTGGAGCTGATCTCCCCTATAGCACTGGGAAGCAACTTCACAGTATATGGAAAAATGTTCTTCCTGGGGAATGAATCCTCTGCAAATGCTGAATTATATCCTCTTTGCCTTATGAAGGAAATGAATGTCAAAAGACGAATGTTAAAGGTTTTCTGATGAGAGCTATTAGAAAGGTGATACCTGCTGGCAAGTTCTTCTTGACTAGGTAAAATGTTTCGGGTCAACTCACAGGGGTTCCTCTCAAGTACAGTAGGGGATTTCTGAAGTTCAGCAAAATGATCAGATTGAAACTTTATGGTTCACAAGCTACAGTAGCTTTTTATCTTATGGCATACATGTTTTGAGATGCAGTCAATCAACTTGGAAATGTGAATATAGCTGTCAGATAAATTAATTTTAAACTGTGAAAAATGCTATCAGTACTATCTACCTTAATGAATCAACCTACCATCCTAGCAACACCAGTATTCTTCTATTAGCTTAATCCATTTTTCATTAGGTTATGAAATTACCTATTAAAAGCAACTACGTTCACTTCCAGTCTCATTTTGGTTTTGGGTCTAAAAAAATTGTGTTCTGCCAATCCTGCAAATTTTGCCAAAATTCAATGTTTTTTTTTTTGCTTGGGGATTGTTACCAAATTATGGAACCAATCTTAAAATAAGCAGGAAAATTTTAAAATAGTCAAACAAATCATGAACGAAATACTTTAAATAAGTACAAGGTCCATTAAAACTATTAGGAAACTAAAATAAAATAATTGGAAAACTTGAAATAGATTAAAGACACACCAAGCATTTTCAACTCTAACGGTACCTCTATCGTAGAGATGGGCACGTGGCCTAGTTTTATGATTTTGTTTTATGAGCAAAGGCAGGTATGTTGACTTGTTTAAGACGTGAATGTGCTCAGAAGTTATATTTTTATTTGCTGTATGATGTCTGGTGGAGGGTTTGTGTCACTTTTTCACTCACCATAACTTACTTTGCTTACCTGGTTTGTGGGCACTGTCAACTTTCCATTGCAATGTCAGTTACCACCCTCTAACACTGAGGAAAACCAAAAGGTCGAAACAACTGAGTAGGTTTTCTGATCATGCACGTCATTAGCCAAGGGTCTGCTACAAAAGCTGTTAATATGGCAGACATAAACATATTGGGATCCATCTTCAAATGGATAAGAAGATAAGAATCAAAAAGTGACATAGAGCATTTGCATGTCATTACCCAGAATCCCCGGATTCGATTCTGGTTTTGCTCATCTCTACTGCTGTGCACTGTGTTGCAATAGCTCACATGAAAAGCAATACTGTACATTTGCATACCATGAGTATTTTTGCAGTTAGTTATGCCACTTATACAGTAACTATGTTAATACTCTGACTTGTAGAGTGTAGAGAATGAAAACATATAGTTTAGATTGAATCTATAAGCATTAAAGATTGGCAGGTTTGCGGGTTTTAAATCTTAAATTACGAATTTTGTTGTTCGTTTTATGTCGAACTTTGGAAAGAATTTCCAAATCCAAGCCAAAACCCAAGGGATATTTATTTATTTATTTTAATAACATTTGTTTAGTCTCTGGGTTTTAATTAGAGATGTGCGACCTTGACACAATTAGCGTTGTCTCTGTTTTGTGCAACTTTTCAAAAAGTTCTAAAATTTGTGAAGTTCCCTCAAACTTTTTTGACTCACAAATTCTGAAACTGTTGTTGGAACTTGTGTAAGTTCGAGTGAAATTGGCCAATTGGCCCACAGAATCTATATTCAAACAATATCCAAACCCTGGACTTGGACTGCCTCCTTTGCAATAAAACATATTTCAGGCTGTGGAATTAAGTTTGTCTTTTACTGGGCAAACAACTTGTGAACTTTTAAAACTGTGCTCATTTTTCTTTGGTGAAAATAAGGACACATTGTGCATACATCACAAACTTGAATGAAAAGTTGGCACATCTTTAGTTCTAATGATCTGGTGAGGATGACATTCCGTGATACAATTTGTTTGTGGGGAGATTGGAATGACAATGGAGCATGGAGAATGGAGCTGCTCTCAGTTACTCCCATCTTCCAGTAGATTATTTATATATTTGAATGTATTCATTCTACTTCATACAATAGTTTATATTTGTGAAATTTCCAGAACATTATAATGGGGAGTTTTTCGGTAGCTGTGTATATGGTGACTGTATCCAAATATCTCTAGGTGACACCACAAATAAATATTTGATGCAATTTTATTTGACTTATTTTTAAAAATGCATTGCAGCTTTAAACTCTAAACACATACAGCAAAGGGTTAACCAAGCAGATTGTTACTACAAAATTATGGCTAACATGTAAATGTTTGAGTAGTCATTTTTTTATTTTTGTCATCATCAACTTCCATTTTTTATTTCTTAAAATATGTTATTTTATTTCTTGCTCAGTGTCATATCTATATTGAGAGCTATGTGGAATGATATGCATAACATTACAAAATAGACACTTCATTAATGGATTGTCATAACACTGGTCTAGTGCTGTCATTCATTAGCTCTTAAAACTGAAAGTTCTGTGTCAGATGAAGTAACATTCATAGGATGTTTCATGCTAGAAAGGGAAATGACATTTACTGTAATTTCCTATGAGTGCACAAAACAATGCTCTGCAATATCAGCAGCAAAAACATATTTGAATGCAGTGCAATATTTTTGTCTTTTGTATTGAGTTAAAATAATATTAAACACAAATAAGAAAGCCAGTGGACGGTTGTTGTTGAAAAGAGCAGCACTCCTCGTGTACATAGCAAACTGGTCTGTCATACAGATGTGTATATAAATATATATATATAGTTTTTTTTTTTTTTTTTTTTCGTTTTTCATGCAAACAGTACACAATTTGACATTGGCGAGGATCATTTATTTTTAATAAAAGGTAGTACAAATCTGTCATAGAAGCTGTAGTATATGACACATGCAAAAATAAAGTAAAATAAATTGCAGGTTTACAGAATCCCAGGAAACGTTATTTTACCTTGCTCTAGTTGTTGCAAATATTGTATACAGTATGTTGAAGGCTCAAGCTGCAGCAAATATGTCTACTTTTTCCTTGGGGAGATCTCCTCCATGGTCCTTTCCACTTGACCTCATGATAGTGATAAGTTGCATGTTGAACACATAGGCAAACAGAGGCTAATGTGAGGCTAATTCAAGAACCTGCTTAATTACATCAATGGGAGTTTCCATGTGATTGTCCCCTGATGGGCAATATAGCAGGCTAATGAATAACCCCCTACGTTTTTTCATCAACAGAGTTTGCCAAAGCAGTTGCTCGCATTCGACTTGTATGGAGCTACATTTGAAATAATTATAATCAGGTTTCTACTATGAAAGAAAGACCTATTTATTTTTGAAAGGTGAGTGCTGTTCGTTAACAAAGTAATACATGCTAGGTGGATTGCTAAATGCCATTGTTGCACTAAATAGCATATAATTAAACTGAACCTGCTGATAGAAACAAATCCAACACTTAAAATATATATTGAGGAATTTGAACCCCAGGAGTAAAAACTCCTTGTGAAAAGAGGTATACGAAGTATAGATCAGCTTTGCGCTCACACCACTCAGGGCATAGTAATAGAATAATAAAAATTCAAATGAATTGTATTCACAGTAAAATCCCCACATGCAATAGATACTGTACATGTCTTATAGTCCAAAAATAGAATTCAGTCCATTAATGGGGATGCAGCTCTCTTAATGGATCCAACCCAAAGGTCCAAGGTAAACTATACAAAAAATAAAAGAGAAGAGAGCGCAAGGCTCATAGTGAAGTCTGTATTTTATCGACACATAAAAACAGTTAAAAACACTCACAGACGGCAGTTGACGTCTGTGAGTGTTTTTAACCATTTTTTATGTGTAAATAAAATACAGACTTCACTATGAGCCTTGTGCTCTCTTCTCTTTTATTTTTATTAAGTAGCATAAGCAACACTGTAAAGCCCCGGGGTTTCCATCACATTTCTCACACAGGTATTTTGAACATATTATAGGTTATAAAAAAAAGGTAATTTACATATCTTCTGAAACACTACACTCATATGCTTTTCAATTACTAACCATGTGGCACTAGAAGATGACTAAAAAGGGTTCTAGGTAAATAAGATACTGTAAATATTGCTGTCTATGATTTTATCAGCATTTTAAATCCTACAACCAGTGCAGATTGAGGAGAAAACCCATTGGGGGATATTCATTAAGCTTATGTAATGGGTATTCCCCCATACAATCACATATAATGTGTGTGTGTGGGGAACTTAGTGTTACCAGGTGTGGTGCATTACCTGTTAGGCTCACAGGGGGCCTAAGCCTCCGCCATGGGGAGCCTGGGGCACGAATAGTAATAATAAGAGTAACCTCGTACTCGGTGCAGAGCCTCCACCTGCGATGGCTCCCACCCTAGGGGGAGTGATCCCCGCAGGACAATATATATATATATATAGATCACACAACAGCATATAATACAACCAATGACTTTACTTGCGAGCATAGAACGTACTTGCATATAATATCAACAGTTGTCCCTCCCTAGAGGAGACACTAACTACTGCGTCTCGCAGGACGCTACTCCCCTTACACCGGGTGATCCCACCCCGTGTCCAGTAATCCCACACAATGTCCCACAGTCTAGAGAGAGAGAATATGTGTGACTGCGCAGTCACTATTAAAGCTAATAGGATTGTTGGTGCACTTGTTGTTATGGATTACCTGCCGAGCACTCCAGTGCTCGGGCCTGCAACGGGCTTCACAAAGGATCCGATGAGCGAAGACACCGGAACCACCATCCAGGGCGATCCCACCCGGATGACTGCTGCAGCCGCAGCGGAGGTCTGAGCCCAAACCTCAAGATGGAAATGCAGCGTCCGCTGTGTCCCTAACTTTCTCTGGATACTGAAAAGGGGCAGGGTACCTAACCTGGGGCCTGTCCCTACAACACTCAGCTACTGTGACTCAGGGCTATCTGGGGCCTATGGGGCTGCTGGCCTAGTGCAGAGAGTCACTGACTCCTGCACCCTACCTCCTTCCCCTAGCTGCTCCGGTCACCAACTGCCAAACGTGCTGCAAGCCCGCGAAAATGTATCAATCCCTCTGCAGGGAGATGCTGCAGCAATATTGGCTCCCTGGGGTCATGTGGCTCTCCGCTGTGAACCCTGGGGGCTGACAGTCCTGCACTGCGCATGCGCGAGCTGTCTGTGGGCCTCCCGCGCTATCTGGCTCCTGCTCATGCGCAACAGCACTCGTAATGGCGGCGCCCTGCTCCCCGAGCCACTGGGACCGCAGCAACGCGACCGCGGCCCTAGCAACGGGCCATGCGCATCCCCAGCAACCGGCCGCATAGAAGAGAGAGGCGCTCTGCTCACGTATGCCCCCCGCACCAACAGGGGACCTGGCTACACTTAGATGGTGCCGATCGGTGGACTATCATACTGAAAGTCAGATTGACTTCAATATCGACCAGTGTGGGTTATTTATTAAACTGCTATAGTGCAGATAATGGAACTATTGCATGGAGAATCGTATTGACTTTGATGGGAGTTTCAATACAATAGTGCCCCAATCTTCACCACTGGGTAATATAGATATCTCATAGGATAGCAATGGGGTATACTAATTTCCCATAAGTAATTAGGATGCTAAAATTATCATAGAAATCAAGTAATATTAAAAGAATCTGCTGAGACAGTTAACTTGGAAGTGCACAAATCTCATGTATTTGAAAGCAACAGAAGGAGTGCAAATCCAGTGTAGGAGTAAGAAATGATAAAATATCAAACCTTTAGTACACTTAAAGAAAAAACCTATGAGGGGTTGAAAGCTCTGTACACTATAATTTCATCTATGAAGAAATCCAATGTTGTCCCTTTTAAAGGTATCGCAACCTTTTCTTACAAATGTGCTTTTCTTCCGGACCAATACAACTACTAGAACTTTGAACTATAATGTCTTTAAGAATACAAGAACACATCAGTTTAGACTCATGGATTAATATTCATTCCAAATACAATTTCTATCTTCTGATCACTTCATCAGGGGTTTATCTGGTATACGCCTAACCCACCTAAATTTAAAAAAAATAAAATAAAATGTGAAAACAAAATAGACAAAAGAGCATAAACCACTTAAGCTGAATCAACAAAAAATACATACTGTGTAATTTATCTAAAATCCACACACGATTATTCTAAATTAGGTAGCAAAAACAGGTATAAATTAAACCTACCATATTATTCCGACCATAAAGTGTAGTAGCACATACTGTACAATGTGAACATCCAGAACTCTTCTCTACAAAGTAGCCTTGTAAGTCTATCACTACCCAATAATCAGGCTTAACCATTGCGATCTTCTTAAAAGACAACTTTTGTAGCCTGCCCGGATGTACATTAAGAATGTTTTTAACTATATCATACTTTTAAATCCCTTTATTCATGGTCTGTTTATGTACTTTAACTCTACAATGGTATCACCACACCCACATTGTATAATATATATTATAATTTGTCAAACAAGAAAATAAAAACGGAATAGGTTAATTAATATTATGATATATACAAAAGACCCCTGAAGAAACTCTGTCTGAGTGAAATGACTGATGGGCTATTAAGATATTGTAGCTTGTGACATTATAAGTGCAACTGTAACAGAGTCTGAAACAACATGGCACATTAGCAGCAAACATCCAGCTGCTAGTCTGTGTGGGTTAGCGGTTACATTTGAAACAACGCAGCAATTATTCGCAATAGATTCCGAGGCGTTACTTAGTCACTTAGGGCCTCATGCAGTAAGCCCCGATAAAATCTCTTCGGCAAGTGTTGCCGATAGGCCTTTTTTTGGCGATTTGCCCTCGCAGTATTCAGTAAGGGCCGAATCCATGCCGATCCCTGCCGAATCACTGCGAAAGCAAAACTGCCGATGAGCCTGTGCCAATACAGCCTGGCTCCCGATAAGCCTTCCGATACGCCGTTTCTGCCAATAGGTGTTTGCAGCAGAGAGAGACAAGCCGCTCTCTCAGCGCAAACATCGGCAAAAAATAAAGTATTTATAAACAACTTTTACTGATAGTGTACATGTGCAGGGGGTCTCCGGAGCTGAACCGCATTGGTTTCAGGTCCGGGGACCCCCTGCTTCCCGAGATACAGGCCCCTTTATGAGGTGCCGGTATCCCTCTGCATTTAAAGGTCCCGATCATGTGACCGCGTAATGTAAACAAAGCAGAGGGATACCGGCACCTAAAGGGGCCTGTATCTCGGGAACCAGGGGGTCCCCGGACCTAAAACCAAAGCGCCTTTAAGATGACATCATGAAAAGAAACATGGCCATCCTCACATGGTACGGTAGCCAATCAGAGCGTGGGAACTCCATCCCTACTCGGTTTGGCTCTAGTATACCATGTGACAGAGGCTTGGGGGAGAACGGATGTGATGTCATTGAAAGCCTGTCACGTGGTACTAGAGCCAATCAGAGTAGGGATAGACTTCCCACGCTCTGATTGGCTACCATACCATGTGAGGCCGGCCATGTTTCTTTTCATGACGTCATCTTAAAGGCAATTGAAGCAAAGCCATTCTGATTGGCTGTGCTTTCATTGCCTTTAAGTGACGTCATTAATTTTTTTTATATCGGCCAAAACACATGGTTTTCACAGCCCAATCAGGACCGTTGGAACCATGAAGAAAATGTGACATCATAGGCCTTTAAAAGCCTATGTCGTCTTATTTTGAAGCCAGCCGCCGAGGAGGAAGGACCTCCTACTGAAGAAAGAAGACCAGGGCGTGGCCAAAGACTGGAAGAAGACCCCGGAAGAAGATAGAAGAAAGAAAAATACAGATGAAGATGGATTACAATTAGAAGACCCGTGGATTGATTTTGATTTTTAGTTTAATGTTTATTTTTTTATGGTTTTTTATTTTATGGGTTCCTGTGCCTGGTGGTTTTGTTCGTGAGTAAGCTGTTCAACGGGAGTTGGTGGGGTCAAGTAATGATAAGTGAACTAAAGAAATGTATTTAATTGAACGTGTTAATTTTTTTAAATGCTTTTTTAACATGTGTATTTATTTATTTGTGGTATATCATTTCTTGCCACTGTATGTATGTATGTATGTATGTATGTCTAGAGAGATATATACATACAGGGTAAGAAATGATGTTGTTTTAAAAGCTTGCTTTGCTGTGTTTTAAATTAATTTGTCTATGCTGCTATGCATAAATGTGTGTATAATGTATTTTAAAATTAGATAGATGTAATTGTTGATATTGTATGGTGTACTTGAGGTCAGGGTTAGCCTTGGTTTTCAATTTTGTATTCTTGTTGGTACATATATTTTTTCACCGGCTAAATTGTTGTGTTAAAGGCTTGAATTAGTTAATTGTTTAATTGTCAGGGATGGAATGTAAATTGTTTAGGGATGTCATTAATGAATGGTAATTGCTTTATGTTTACTGGATTGGTTAAAATAGTATACTTGTTGGGAGGTATTTGTATTTTGCTTGCAATGTTATTGTTAACATTCATTTGCAGAATGTATATGGTGCATAGATTGTATGCATCATATATACAATGTAAATGCAATGTTTTGATTGGCATTTGAGATATTTGTTTGGCAGTTGATGATTGTGATTGTAAGTTCAGTTAGGATTATTAAAGGAAATTATTTTTATTGTAGTGTGTCTGTATGGAGAAGTGTTATTTGGAGTACAGCATGTTTTTGATAACACTTCTACATTTATTTGTATATTGGTTCATCATGTGTGTGTGTGTATATATATATATATATATATATATATATATATATATATATATATATATATATCTGTATATATATATATATATATATATATATATATATATATATATATATCTGTATATATATATATATATATATATATATATATATATATATATATATATATATATATATATATATATATATATATATATTTGCATGATGAAGCCAATGTACAAATTCATGGGTGAAGGGTGAGTATCGGGCCAGTGTGGCTTAACCCCTTAATTACCTTTGCGGTTATTATCCAATAAGGTGTTTAAGGGGTTAATTGATATCTGAATGTAATTGCAATGTATTGGCTTTGTATTGGCTATGTATTTTGTGGGCAAGACAAGGATGTTGCTGGCGACGGACACTTCGTATTGATGAGGTCAGTAGTACTTTATTTATTTGAATATGCTAGTTAATGTTTTTAATAATGGGCAAATAATTTATTATCCCTATCTGGATAATAGTTATTTTGCACATTATTGTACTGTAGGTGTTGGGGGGGGGGGGATGTATGTATTGAATGTATAGGCCAGGTTTATTTTTTTTAGCGGGAGGGCTTAACCACTTCATGACCATAGCAGTATTAACTGCTACGGTCGTGAAGGGGTTAAGTGCACCCGCAACCCCCCCGCAAGCCCTAAACTCACACCCAGGGCCAAATACCCCCTTCAACCACCCCCGCTACCCACAATAAAGCTGGCACGGTGGGTTAACCCCTTCATTGCATTAGCGGTTTGCCGCTAAGGTAATGAAGCGACCTGTACATGCATTTTTCCTGCCTCGGATGCATGCCGGGGGGCTCCGGTGCGGGTATCAGCTCCGGAGACCCCCGGCATCAATCACAGACAGGAAAAAGGCCTGATTTTTTCTAAGTGTCGCCCTTGCCGATGCTTCTCCTCCACCAAGTTGCCAACTTTAGTTGGCGGGCTGGATTCCCGATAAACTCTCCATTCTGGAGTGCCGATCATCACCGAAAAGCTGATCGGGGCTACCTGAATTCCACCGAGTTCAAAAAGTGCCTGCCGATAATTTTTTATCGGGAACAAAAGTTGCCGATAATTCCACTTATCGGCGCTTACTGAATTGGGAGGGCAAAAAATGCCGAAAAAAGCCTTATCGGTGCTTACTGCATAAGGCCCTTAGTCAGAACATCATTCACTTGTTAGGCTTTTTCTGTTTACACACAGGATTCACAGACAATTTCCTTCTCACAAATCTGCTCTAATGTTCTGTATTGTGGAGGAGAGAGAGAGAGAGAGAGAGAGAGAGAGAGAGAGAGAGAGAGAGAGAGAGAGAGAGAGAGAGAGAGAGAGAGAGAGAGAGAGAGAGAGAGAGAGAGAGAGAGAGAGAGAGAGAGAGAGAACATCTAGCTCCAATGGGGTTGGAGGGGGAGGGGAGTTGGATATTAGAGGTCTGGCGAGTAGGCTTCCGTATATAGGTGCATTTTTAAGGGAGTTTTTAAACTTCTGAAAGCTGGCGGAGGGTCTGATGGTATTTCGTAGGAAATTCCAGAGAAGGGGCAGCAGTGTGTAGTTTTGAAGGTATGAGTGAGAGGAGGTAATTAGGTGAGAGGAAAGGCAGATGTCGTGGGCAGAACATAGGGTGTGTGTAGGTATGTATTTGTGGATGAGGGCTGAAATGTAAGGGGAGGCAGTGTTGAGGAAACCTTTCTAAGTCATTACAAAGGGTTAAAATGTCATTCTAGAGACTACTGTATGTGAAGCCAGTGTAGGGATATGCATAGCGGAGCAGTTGAATTGGAGCAGTGAGTGAGGTAGATGACCATTGCAGCAGCATTTTGGATGGATTGGAGTTGACAGAGGTGGACAAGGGGAATGCCAACTAAGTGAAGGTTGCAGTAATCACGACGGGACATGATGAATGGAATAGGATTTTATTTGCATCATGAGTGCGAAAAGAGCGTATCTTGGCAATATAATAGATAGATAGATAGACAGACAGACAGACAGATACTGTATATATACTATAAAAATTGAAGTTTAGTATTATAGAGATTTAGAAGAGTGACCACAACAGAGCATCTTCAGTATCCTGGCTTTTCGATAATTAATATTGGTAACAAAACTATTGAAAGACGCACTTCCAGATAATCCTTTACTAACTTCAATTATCCTACAGTAGGATCAAAACATGTGGAGAATCGAATATTGCAATTGTTGTCTCTGATGTACAGTAACTCAAAAAACAACCAAAAATGTCTAAGTGCCAGTCAAAGCAATGATTACATCATTGAGGTACATTTTCCACATTAAGATGTCATCATGCTGCAAGGAGTTGCAATGCCCAGTGTTAAAGTTATTTGTGGGTAAGTGATATGGAGTTATTCCTGGAGTTTAAATATGAATTACATCTACTTAGAAGTTATTTTAATCAGCAAGCTCTAATTGGATTCTTCTCTTGCAGGTATGTTAAGTGAAATAATCTAGTCGTGTTTCTGAAAACACTGGGGATGACAGAGGCTCAGGAATTTAGATTTCATTAATAGGGGGGAGGCAAATGCAAATTCCAGGGAATCCGAGGTTATACACAGGTAAGGTAATATTACTTGAAGGTTAAGGTAAGTGCAAAGTCCAGAGTAATCCAAGGTCATTCACAGGTTATCAATATAGTTGGAGAGGTTAGGGAAAAGGCAGCATTCAGTTCAATCCAAGGTCATTGACAGAGAAGTAGGCAGTTAATAGGTAGCTTGAGACTTGGCAGGAGCAGGGGCATGAACTGTGCAGGGAAAGAGTTGCAATGCAAGGATTGTTGAAACTTCCTGATCCTTAATAGAGTTATACAGCAAATACAGTAGGTGACTCCTAAATTTCAATGCCTCTGGGAGTTGTAATTCTCCTGTGTCTCCAGCCTGGTGGACAACTGTAACATTGCAGCCAGAATAAGTTCCCATGAGGACAGGATTTCTTTGAACAACAAATCCTGACCAAGCGCCAATGAACCGATCTTACAGTCTTCTACTTTGTCTGCTTTGAATAGGTGCCACCTTGTGATTAATTGCCATATTAAATGAAACAATCTACCAGTATGTTAAACAGATGCGTGTGTAGCTTCCTGTGGCTGGGAGATAACTTAGACGGGGCCTATATATTGAGAATATACAGAATATAGGGACAGCACTGCGAGGGGTTGCAGTGCCGTGTGTTAAAGTTATATGAAGTTATTCCTAAATTATTATTTTTGTTTATTTGTGAAGCACCAGGGGAGGCAGTGTTGATGAAACCTTTGTAAGTCATTACAAAGGGTTTGAATGTCATTCTAGAGACTATGTGAAACTAATGTAGGGATATGCATAGTGGAGCAGTTGAATTGGAGCAGTAAGTGAGGTAGATGACTCTTGCAGCAGCATTTGGGATGGATTGGAGTTCACAGAGGTGGACAAGGGGAATGCCAACTAAGTGAAGGTTGCAGTAATCATGGCGGGACATGATGAATGAATGGAATAGGATTTTAGTTGCATCATAAGTACGAAAAGAGCGTATCTTGGCAATATTTTGGAGGTGGAGAATGCCGGAATTCATGAGGGATTAAATTTGAGAAAGGAAGGCAACATCAGAGTCAAATATAACTGCTAGACAGCGGGCTTGAGCATAAATTTATAGTTGCAACATATGTTTTTGAGCAGGATTTTCTCCAGAAATGTGCTGCAGTGCATGAGCACTTTTGGAGATAGTAGGTGAAAGGTGTGTGCCAAGGCTGTGGTTGAATTGTCAGGGGTGACATGTGGTGGCGAGGCTTGTCTAAGGCTGATGAGAGTATGCTGTTGTATAGTTATGTTTATAGGTTGGGACAGGAAATGTAGAGATGGGAGAGAGGAGAGGTTGGAGATATGTTGAAAATTGGAGTGGGAATAGTGCATGCTTGTTTCTGTATTTGCATGTGGAAGTAGGCATTGTGGAAGGTGCATAGGGTGGGTTGAGGTTAAAGGTTAGGAGGTGATAATCAGAGAGAGGAAAGGGCATCTTAGAGGGGTTAGAGGCAGAGCAGAAGCGGGAGTAAACCAGGTCAAGGGAGTGGCCATTGCAGGGAGTAGGTGAGGGGATCGACTTTGAGAGACCGTGGGAGGAGATTGAGAGAGAAGATGGGCAGCTGATGTGGTAGTTGGATTGTCAATGTCAGGATATGGAGGAGATTCAAGGATTTCAAGATCTTGAATTCAACCCTGAGAATTTTTTGGGTAATTATAAAACAGGTTTAAGGAGAAAATCAGTGTTCTTTCCCACATTCATTAAAGGAAAATTTCTATCTACATTTGAGTCTCTTGTAGAAAGAGATCTCAGACTATTACAAAAAGGATTCTCATTCACTACTCAGTATGGTTTCAAACATGAAGATAATTTAACAATAAATGAAAGACATGCATTAAAAGATTTACAAACTAATAAATTGTTGGTCATTAAAAATGCCGACAAAGGAGGGGCGGTGGTAGTGCAGCATAGAGATGATTATCTCAGGGAGGCCATGCGCCAACTTGGGGATTTGACTTCCTATGCTGCACTACCCTCTGACCCCACTACCAAATTTCAAAGAGATCTTAAGAATCTGCTGGATGTGGGCTCTATGTTAAGAGTATTAGATGAGAATGACATTGATTTCCTGTATAATCCCATGCCAACCACGCCCGTGTTTCACCATCTCCCGAAAATTCATAAGACGTTGGTCTCCCCTCCAGGGAGACCAATTGTCTCTAGCATTGATTCTTTGAGGGATGGTGTATCACGATACGTGGACTTTTTCCTTCAGCCCCTTGTTCAACAATTGCCTTCATACATTCGCGACAGCAGTGATTTATTAACCACTCTTGACCAAATTGTATGGAACCATAATATGGTGTGGGTGACATTAGATGTCACGTCATTATATACCATCATTTCCCATGAACATGGCTTGACAGCAGCAAGTCACTTTCTTAATCAATCAGATTTAGCACCAGCACAAGTCACTTTTGTTTTGGATGCTATTCACTTTCTTCTCACTCACAATTTTTTTCTTTTCAATGGGGTTCATTATCTCCAAAAATGTGGAACGGCTATGGGCACAAGCTTTGCCCCATCATACGCCAACCTCTTCATGGGGTGGTGGGAGTCGTTCCACTTGTTTGGAGATATGAACAAATATAGGGAGCACATTATGTTTTATAGACTTTACATTGATGATCTTCTGTTTATTTGGGAAGGAGACATCACCACACTTTTGGAGTTTATTTCTGCACTTAATGATAATGAGTTCAATCTCTCCTTCACTTTTTCTTATCACTTCCAACACATTTGTTATTTAGATTTATGTTTATACATTGACACAGCACTTTCTATACAGACCACATTATACGTAAACCTAATTCACGTAACACTTTTTTAAGACCAAGCAGTTGCCATCCTCAAGCCACGTTCATGGGGATACCCAAAAGCCAATTTATCAGAACCCGCCGCAATTGTTCTAATGACGATGAATTCAAAGTGAAATCAAATGAGTTATATGTTCGTTTTCTACAAAGAGGGTATAAAAAAACTGATTTAGATAGAATACTAAATGAGGTGTATAAGATGGACAGAAATAGTCTTCTCAGACAAAAAAACAATCAAAGGATCCAGATCCAATTATAGTCCATCTTTCATTACACCCTTTAGCAAACAAGCACAATCTATCAAAGCCATTTTCAAAAAACATTGGAACATCTTATCACTAGATCCTGTGCTAAAACCATATGTGTCTTTGGGTCCCAACATTATATTCAAACGTGCAAAAACAATAGCAAAAACCCTATCACCCAGTTTATTTACGACTGGAGAAGAGATAAAATCTCCATTACCAAAAAGAATGTACACGTGCACTAAATGCAAAGCATGCACCTATATGAATCAAAATAAAATGTTTTCCTCTACAGTCACAAGGATGACATGTAACGTCCCAACTTTATTAATTGTAATTCCACACATATCGTGTATTTACTCAAGTGTGGATGTGGACGTCAATACGTCGGGAGGACAACTAGAAAATTGAAAATTAGGGTCCTAGAACATCTCCGACTGATTCGTAATAAAGACCAAAACCATCCCGTACCAAAACATTTTTCAAATTGTCCCCATGGTAATGTGAATCTCCTTTCGGTCCAAGGTATTGAACACATCCCTGTATCCCCTAGAGGTGGAGATAGAGTAAAGATGTTAGACAGACGTGAATCCTATTGGATATTTACTTTGAGAACCAGAGAACCTTTTGGCATGAACATTGATTGGGATATAAGTCACTTTTTAAAATGATTTTTTAAAAATGATTTATTCACAAATCACTATTTCCTAATTTTCATTTAATTTTTTCTGTTTATTAACACAATCATTCATTTATATATTTATTTAATATATATTAATAAATTCAATAATTTAACTACTGTATACTTATCTATTCAATATTATTCAATATTATACATTAGTGTTATATATGTATTAAATAAAATTATTGTTTGCTTTCCCAACCAATGTTCATGCTCCTCTACCATCAGTTATACTCGCATTATATGTCATCGCATTATATGTCATATCATGTATACCTGTATCTTGTATATTTATTTCCAGGATTATATTCCATCACATTAATTACCATCAGATGAAGGGTCATTTCACAATAGTTCTATGTATATGTATATGTTACTATAAGAACATTTATTGCACTTAATAGATAGGATTTAGTATTAATATAACTATATATTTGTATAGTCATTTTTATTGTACTGTTTTGAACTGTGAATATGTTCTCTCCATGAACTACAAATTAACCACCATTGCTTGCATAATTATATGTCAGTATATGTTATATATATGTCAACATTGTACTAATGATTCCAATAGGGGCTATTAAAAGTATATCATCAGGATTATAAGCCTGCCCCTTAGATTACTATAATCATTCTGTTATACTGACTTTACTTATGCCAGTTCGCTGCTTTAACAGTATTTCATTGCGTTTTTAACATGTTTTTATTTCGCCGTGTGTTTGTCTTGTTGTTAATAAAGTTTATTTTAGAAAAAAGAGATAGCAAGCTAGCAATAGCATACCACCTGACTTGCCGAGCCAATGGATGTGCACGCCATGTCACCGCGACCCGTTGCGACGCGGGATGATGATGTCACACCCGGCAGCGCGAGATACAACTCAGGTGAGTATAAATTACGCAGCTATGTGTGTATTTGTCACCTTGATAAAGTGCCTAGTGCATGAAATGCGTAGGTGCGTTCGTGTTGTCCTGTTGCTGCACCATCCTGCATTAAACCAGACCTATTGCAATATTGGAGTGTGTACTTTTGTTCAATACTTTCCGGTCCTATTGGGAGTTGGAATATTGTGGCTGTGCTACTCATCATCACCCTTCCTCTTGTTGGATTGTCAATAGGTATGTTAAAGTTGAACTGAGTTGAACAGGAGGATATCTTCAACCAAGGACTCACGATCCACAATCCACATTCTATAGCCCTACCACTCATACTTTGTTTATTGTTCACATCTTGTTTTGTTTTCCTTATCCTAACTTCACGGTCAGTGTCCATCCACCTCTCAAGACTCTGTTAGCACTACTACAACTGCCATGCTTCCTTTATCATTTATATTTGCACTATCCTCACTTCTTACCAAACTACACTTTTAATTCTACAATCCTAGTTATCCATCAAACACCATTTATATCTCTCCATCTCTCCTTCCTTCTCCACTTCTCAGTTCACATCAACTCCTTTCCTGGTTGGCCCTCTGAAACTACTCAGCAGTACCCCCTGCACTAAAACAAACCCCCACAAATCCTTCTCACACATTCTCGTTCTTTTTATGTGCCTCTTCTCCTTGCTTCTGGAGATATATCTCTACCAATCCTAGACATTGCATTTTTTCTACATGCTCTTGTTTCTCACCTCCCACAATCTAAGTTTTAAACCCTCTAATCTAATACCCATCCCCTATCAACCTCTCTCCCTCCCCTCTCCCTTTCTCCTGTGCCCTTTGGAATACACGCTCTCTCTAACAAGTTCCTCTCTGTACATCACTTATTTTTCTCATAACTGAGAATTGACTCACTCAGTCTGAATCTGCATGGGAAGATGGCCTCCCTTATGGTGGCATTTCTTTCTCCCACACTCCGTGCACTGATGACAGGGGTGGAGGCGTGGGGCTCCTCCTCTCCTCAATCTGTCACTACTGAACCCTTCCAATATCTCCATCTCTTTCTTTTCCTTCCTTTCAGGCTGACACTGTCCAGTTTTTTCTCCTCTCTCTCTCTCTCTCTCTCTCTCTCTCTCTCTCTCTCCAGGTGGCGGTCATCTATCACCCACTTATCTCTACTCATCCTTCTTCTGTCTTTCTCTCAGACTTTGAATCCTGTCTCTCTTTCTTTTTCTCCTCTGACTCCCCTTCTCTTCTCCTTGGGGACTTCAACTGCCATATTGATGACTCTCTCTCCCATGGGCCTCCCGCTTTCTCTATCTAACCTCTTATTTTGGCCTTCAAACATAGACTGCAGCCAGCACTCACAAGTATGGCCAGTACCTGGACCTGGTCTTCATAAAAATGTTTCTCTCTCTAATTTCTTCCTTTATCCCTTTCGTCTCATCATATTTCATTTTCTTTTGTTCACTTTTCCCCCTCCATCTGCCTCTCCTTACTGCAGAGATCTGCGTTTCATTAACATTCGGGATGCACATTGATACCCTGACAACCAAGACCTATGCCAAACTAGGGGTACTTTACAGGAACAAATCCTCCCTAAGTCTCCTGGTCAGAAAGCGTATTGCACAGCAGATGCTAATGCCAATTATTGACTATGGAGACATAGTTTATGGCTCGGCTCCTGAAACCCACCTTAGCAAACTTGACACCCTCTACAATTCAATTTGTCGTTTTGTTCTCCAATGCAACTACAACACACATCACTGCGAAATGCTCAAAGAACTAGATTGGTCATCACTAGAGTCTAGGTGCAAAGTTCACCTTTCCTGTCTCACCCTCAAATACTTTCTGGGCAAGCTACCCAGCTACCTGAACAAGCTCCTCACCCCTACCACATGCAGTACCTATCACCTGAGATCAGACTCCAAAAGACTATTCATGGTCCCAAGACTCAACAAAGTATCCGGACGTTCCTCCTTCTCCTTCCGTGCACCCCAAAACTGGAACAACCTACCAGAGACTCTCATATCCACCACCAGCTTAAGTTCTTTCAAATCTAAGGCTGTCTCACACTTTAATCTGGTCTGTAACTGTTTCATACGCTCATAATATATATTTTCTTTAACTGTGCATGCAATGTCTTGTATATAATGTATACCTTGTTCATTTATGTAACTGTATTTGTAACCATGTATTATTTTGTTTTACTCTGTGCCCAGGACATACTTGAAAACGAGAGGTAACTCTCAATGTATTACTTCCTGGTAAAATATTTTATAAATAAATAAATTAACCTACTGTCCCTTGACTCGTCTTTGTGCTCCACTACAGACTCTGACAATCTGGCCATGAACTACAACTCACACTTCTAGCCTCAGATCCTGGCTAAACTGCCAAATATGCATGCTATGCTCCTGTACTGGCTTTTCTGAATGCCTCTAGAGGAAACCATACACTCGCGCAGACTTCCATCACTAAAAAATGTCCTATCTTGTCTCATCTCTGCCCTCTACCAGGCTAAACAAATCTACATTTCTTCACTAATTAACATGCATAAGTCTATGCCATGCTGCCACTTCTCTGTTCTCTACTCAGACCAGTCTATTACTTATTTTTCTTCCTCCATTCATGTTAAATGTTAATGTTAAATTTGGTTCTAAATTCTATGACATCACACAGTCCCTGTAGTGTAGAGGTACAGAATTGAGCTAGCATATGAAAGGTCCTGGGTTTGATTCCTGTATGATATGGTATAATTTATTAATTATAAAAATGTAAAATTATAATTTATAAATTATTCTGTACCTCAATGCCACAGGGACTGTGTGATGTCATAGACTCTAGAAACAAACTTAACATTTACATAGTACACTGTGCACTGTGGCAATGTGCTGTAGAGGATAAATATATTTATAGGCTGTCGTGTCACACCAATCCTGTGGTGTAGAGGTGTGTCCGTTAGCAATAAAGCATTGAATTGAATGTTTAAAAAAAATGTGTGTTGCGTCATGTGATGCCGCGCAGCTGACAGCTGCAGATAGGAGAGCACGTGGACACAGCCCTATGAAGTGAGGAGAGAGCTGACAGCAAAGAGTAGAGAGATCTAGATTCTGGTAAGTCCTCACGTGGCAAAATGGAGGTTTTAAAATCTCTGGAGCCACGCTCAGACCACGTTATAAGCGAATTCGCATTGTAGCGGATCGCGCTATAACGGGGTTGAGCTGTGTGTGTATATGTATATATAATCACATAGACCAGTGATATACTAGTTTTAGGAGGAACGCAGAACTTACAGTATAATGTATAGCAGTGGTTAATCTATACAAGTAAGCTCTTATATTGTTCTTACCTCAAATCCTGACCCACAAACCCGCAATCGCGGACTAGTAACATCTCCCTTCCTCGAGGCAGCCTGCCGTGGCATCTGACATCATGCGTGACAGTAATGAAAAGACATATGTTTCGCCGAAATCCGCGACTTCCGGGGTCCAACTGGCTATCACTTACAAAATAGAAGCACCAGCAAACTGTTGCATCAGTGTCTTTATTTTATGTTACTTATTAAAGATAAGTTTTTATGTTCTACTCCATCATTTGGAGATGTGCACCATCATAAGATTTCCCCCCTATTGCGCTTGCACAAATCACACTATTAGAAATCCACTTGTCTCTATGATCAATATGACTAAAGGCATACCACGGTTTAAGGACACTCACTTTAAGAACACTCGCGAGTAAGGACATATCGCCCAATAGGCAAACGGCAGCTCACGCATGCGCCTGTCAGCACGTCCTGAACAGCAATGCCGGCTCCCTACCTGTACCTAAGCTGTGTGCAAGCGGGGAGACTATAGAGCCTGTTACAAATGCGTTATTTACATCAGTGATTCACATATATGACGATCGCAGTACAGTACATGCATGTAAAGTGGAAAAAAGGTAGTGCTTCACTTTAAGTCCTTTTCCGCTTTACATACATGCTCTGGACCCATTGTGTACGTTAATGAGGGGTACTGTATGTCTGTAGAGAGTTTTTACACTTTAAAAAAACGGTCAGTGGCTCAGATTGTGTTGATTTTAGTTTGTAATATTAATATTGCAGTGAGTGGGAGGGGGCAGTGGGGAGAAAGACATGCCAAATCTTTTGAGATTAAAAAAGAGAGGTTACTGTGTTTAAAACTTCACTATTGGTTTTCTTACATTAAAAGACAAATAAGTTGCATGGTTACAGTAATTGATAATTATGTATTGTGGGGGGGGAGGGATGATACATATATATTACTCTCTCTGTGAAAAGCTACTTTATTTTATTTTCCCAAGCATCACCCAAGGTGTTTAACCCTCCTGAAACTGAATTGACTGTGTTGTTGTTATTAATAATATACTGGTATCATATAGTAGACACAGACGGTACAGCCCAAGTCAGGGAGTGGACACAGAGAGAGATCACTCCAGTAACATTAAATGCTAGTAGTTGGCATTACATCAAATACATTAGATAATTACAGTACATGTCTTTTGAAGTGCCCTTTTAACACCAAAGCACAGGGAGCACAACATGTTTATGCACAAATTAAGTGCCTAATGCATTTACAATTAATTGAGTGGCAGTCATTACAAACCTTTCTCCCAACCTCTTCATTTATATCACACCCATTTTTCTTACCTTCATTAACTGCATGTTAAATCCCACCAGTACAAGAAGATCCTGCAAAATAATTCACTGCAGTTCCGTTTTGGCCAACCTGATTTGAGTAAATTCTTAATATTGCTGTGTATCTAATGCAATCTAATATATTAGGGTGGGCTACTACTGGATTACAAAAATACAGTATTATAAAAGACTTAAGCATTTGATTCCAATTGTAAATTATATTCTTTTATAAACAAACATACATACATTATATATCAGAAAAAAATGAGTTCTTCAGTATTAGGTGATACCTTTTTTATTTGGACTACCAATTTATGTCATAGGACAAGCTTTTGAGAGTTCTCCTCTCTTCCTCAGATCAGAGTATTGCTGACCTGAGGAAGAGGGGAGAACTCTCGAAAGCTTGTCCTATGACATAAATTGTTAGTCCAAATAAAAAAGGTATTACCTACTGTAATACTGAAGAACTCATTTATTCTGTACTATCTCAAATGGACTAACATGGCTATTTTATATATATATAAATAGTTATTTAATTAATAGAAAGTATCTTGAAGAAAGTAGTGGGCACTCACAGAAATGCATTTCAAAATTATAGCACTGTTTTTTTGGCATTGCTACAATATTTCAGCCACTGCTGGGACCATCATACCCACTACTTTCTTCAAATAACTATATACTTATTGGGAATTGTTTCCTAGTATTTCCGCACATCACTTTTGCACCAAAATACAGTTACCGTTGTATGAAAATACATTTTGGTGAGCAGCATCCTACAGGCATTGATATTCTTATAAACAGCAATTCAGCAACTAGTGTTTGTCTATGCACATTTGTCATTTTACACAAGTAGATACTGTAGGTTGACCATGAGGCACCTGTCCTGGTGGATTGTGTGTATATACTGTATATACTATATACTATATACTATATACACACACATATATATATATATATATATATATATATATATATATATATATATATATAGATAGCAGAAAATAGCTCTATATATATATATATATATATATATATATATATATATATATATATATATATATATATATATATATAAAACGACAGGGGGTCGTGGGCATTTGAGCTTGTTGGGATTGTGTGTGCTAATTTATTTCTGACTGGAATCAGTTGTATGGAGGTTGTGGCACCTCCCCCAGAGCTCACGTCACCTCCCCCTTTTTAATGGTGGATTTTCTTATCTTGCTGCAGGTAAGGAATCTATTATGGTTCTTCCCCCTCATACAGAGGTATAGGGTACAGAATGCAGTGTAGTGTGGGACTTGCACTTATTATGATTTACCTTGATGATTTGGTGTGCAAGATTATGATGCTTTGGCCAAAATATCTAACTAAAAAAACATATTTTATTATTATTAGTAAGCATTATTATTAGTACTGGAGCATTATTTCTTGTAATTATTACCATATAGATTTTGTCGTTTGAATGTAGCACTGGGCACCCCCTGTCATTTGTTATATTTAATTGCCACAGCCCAGTGGCACTCTATGTGACATTACATATAGGATTAGGTGGGTGTGGGCGTTTGACCTTTCTGGAATTGTGTGTGCGCATATATATAATATATATATATACACACATACACAAAATAATTTATATCTTTTTCCATACACCATTATTTAGACAAACACATTCACATATTCATGCAAGAGTTTATTTAGGAATCATTAGGTTTGACATAAACACAAAAAAAGATTGCACACAGTCTAGAATAGCATATCAATCAGTTTAAATAAATAGGACTGTACCACCAATTTCTGGAGTTAATTGACATTAGGACTTTTATTTCTTCTAAATATAAAATATTTATATACTATACAGTATCTCTAGATGCAAGGTGGCATATGAAGGGCCCTATTTACCAAACAGCCTTCTCCCATAAGATACCTTCCAGTGCTGGAAAACACCTTATAGCCCACCCAGTCAATTGACTGTACACTTATCATCCAGCACCTTAAGGGGCCTTATGGCAGAAGACTACTTAGTAAATATGGTCAAAATATAGCGTAAAGTGATTGAAGGTAGTGTGGCCTTTATGTTAAGTGCCCTTAAAATGATGGGTGTGTAGTAGCCTCAGGCAGCATCACAATGATAAATGATATAATTATTTTACACTGCCAGGCATCCTTGATAATACATAGTCCTCCTTTTGCAAGGGCTGTTTATGTTATTCAGTTCTCCAAATAAAAATCTACTGCTCCAATTTTTCTCAAATTTGGCACATCACTTCATTATGTCAGAGAAACAGAAATATTACTGCTATCAAAAGTTACAGTATGAGCTGCTACACAATTGGGAATTTACATAGAAGTACATATTTCTGCAATATGATACCTTATACAATACCCATTTCAATTAAAACATTAAAGGGCAAAATACTCTTAAGGCTGCGTCCAGGGTTGCAGCAGTCGTGCGGAGGCGCGCTGAGGCTGGGTGCTTTCCCTGGCCTTGGTTACCGTGCCGTCCGGGGACGTGTCGGGGGCGGGCCAGTGACGTCACGGTGCTGATTTGCCCTCATTGGGCGAACCGATCACGTGACCGGCCCTGCGCTCCCTTGAGTGCTTGAAACTAAAATTTGGATAAGACCTGCGCTTCCGCACACTTGCGGAAGCGTGCGCGAGCCCCTGCTAAAGCCGCTCTCATTGCGGCTGCAGGGGCTCACTGGTAAGCTAGAACGCACCTCAGCACAGGTCAGCGAATAAGCGCTGACCATGCCCGAGGCCTCATATGTTTGAATTATGAAGAAAAGAGACAGGTGCACTGAGGTAAGTATACTGATAAGATGTACAGTATCAAGTAAAAAGGAAATATCCAAGCTTACAACATAGAAAACATTGGCGAGTTCATAGCATCAATACCAGGCATTGGTGCTGGATGGCAAATCAAGCAGCATCTGTCTAGCAGGGACACTCCTACACCTATACACAATCCTTGCCAAAGAACAGGAAATTATGTCAAAAACAGCTCAATCCCTACACATTTCACACTTGAGTGCTTCGTCAGTGGTTGAGTATATTAAATGAGAAACCTGCCGATTGTATTGTATTGTATGTCTTTATTTATATAGCACCAAAAGTGTACTCAGCACTTCACGAAGAATACAGTACAGGGAATTATAATTATACAATAAGTGCAGCAAAATCAGACAATAGGAAAGGAAATCACTGCCCGAAGAGCTTACAATCTAAGAGGTTTAATGGGAAAGTTACAGAGACAGTAGGTGAGGGAATAAGTGCTGTAGATGGCAGTGCTTGGTCACAACGGGTGGTAGGAGTGACTGAGTGTGGGGACAATAGCCATGAGTGTAGGCTATTAGGATGCTTGATTTGTGGGGTAAAATTTAAGGAAGGCCAGTGTTAAATGAAAAGGTTAACACCATTTACAGGGGAAGAGGTGGCAGGCATGAGTGAGATCAGGTGTGCATGTCTGGCTTCAGGCTTAGGGGAGATCCCCAGCAGCAGGAAGGAGTAGATAGAGGGTGTGAATAGAGGATTTGTATGGGTGTTTTTTATTGAGGGGTAAAGAAGTTGTTGGGAGAGAGGTGTATAAATAATGGTGCAGTGGGGAGTGGGGATGTTGGAGAGAACAGAGACATTCCCAAAGGAGTTAGGAAACAGTAAACTGAAAAAGCAATAGGGAGGGCAAAGTGAGATGCAGGAGGAGAGAGTTCCAAGGTACTGGAGGATAAAAGTGTACAAATAAATCACAGATGTTAAAAGTTAATGTCTCACAGTGGCAAAGTTGTAATGCAGAGTCCAGATCTTCCTCCAATCTTCACCTCCAAATTCAACTCCCAAATTAACTCTTGTACACACTTTTGATGTATACTTATGATGTGACGCTTTTGATGTTATACAGCGTTATGGCTCACAGCCATGTTGCAGTAACTTAAGTACCTTATTCACATGCATTTGACTAACACTTAAGGGAGGGGTTTGTCTAATCAGATCAGACATACAAAATAGTTAATTAGATTATCATTTCTCTCTCAATTGATAGGAGGCAACTCACTCACCAAAAGCCAATTAAATCTTAATTTCTCTGGTTGGTAGAATGCAGCTCAATGACACATACCTGTTTAAAGAGATACATCAGAATGTTAATCCAGATATTCAGAATGCATCCATGATTAAAGATAGAAATAAAACATCCAGAGATATGAACTCCAAAATTAACTCTTGTAGACACTTTTTATGTACACTTCTGATGTGACGCTTTTGATGTTACACAGCGATTACCAAATATATCATCAATCTGTATCATGGTGACATTTTTTTTTACATAAAATCATAGAATCTGTCCTTCGGGATTACATGTAGAGTAGAATAATCACACAACCAACCAACAGGGTTGATATTTTCAAATGACAATCCCACTATCCCACCCTCTTGGCTCTGTCATTACAATCATTGCAATCTGAGCAGCAGAGGCAATGTACTGTACTGTATACTGTATGTGACAAGTGCCCAAATACAAAGCTTAAAGTTAGTAAGATCCAGCATTAATGACTAATATATGTGATAGTAGAGATTAGTGTTCAGGGAAGGGGAAAAATCCGAGTGCACTGCTCGGCCATATCTACTTTTACCCTGTTGCAGGGTACATGCAACCACACACGCGGGTTCTTTGGATAAGGCTTATTTATTTGAGCGTTAAAACATACAGCACACCAAAAAAAATAGCCTCTCATCAGCAAACAAAAGAAAATAGCTTCTTCTTCAGCAGACAAAGCAAAATAGCTTCTTTTTAGCCGACAGAACAAAATAGCTTCTCTTTAGTATGCAGGAGACAGACAGTTCATCACACATGTACTTTGCACCACAGACCTTACAGCAGTAATCTCTTCAGCACTTTCAGTCCTGTCTCCTCACCAGCCCTCTTGCATGTGTGTACAGCCTCTGGTTTTAACACTTTGATTATGCAGCTGGGGTTAGACTAATTAAGCAGCCCTTCTCAACTTAACCTCGTCACTGCTGCACGGCAAACCTAAACATAGGTTTTTCAGGCATATGGCTGGTGACGTTCATTCACCCTGTCACATACCCATATAAATTATTACTGCTGCTTCTAATCTTAAGAACTGGATGTATTTGGGCACTCGTCGCATTTCACACTGCCCACATACAGTTAGGTCTGGAAATAATTGGACACTGACACAATTTTCATAGTTTTGGCTCTGTACACCACCACAATGGATTTGAAATTAAACAACCGAGATGCAATAGAAGTGCAGACTTTCAGCTTCAATTCAAGGGGTTGAACAAAAATATTGTATGAAATGTTTAGGAATTGCAACTATTTTCATACACAGTCCCCTTATTTCAGGGGCTCAAATGTAATTGGACAAATTAACACAATCATAAATAAAATGTTCATTTTTAATACTTTGTTGAGAATCCTTTGCATCACGAAACGCTGGGTTTCCTCCTTTGTGATGCTTTGCCAGGCCTTTACTGCAGCTGTCTTCAGTTGTTGTTTGTTTGTGGGTTTTTCTGCTGTAACGGATTTTCTGGCCTAGCCTGACCCACCCAATCTCACATTGGCCCCTGTGGTCTAACCAGTCCCCATTACAGTGTAGTGTCTGGTGGTGCACCTGTTGGCAACAGGACTCCTGAGTCTCCCGCATGATGTTGTGTGGGGATTGCCAACCCAGACAGGCAGCTGAGGTAGTGTGCATGAGTCCTACCTATATCCAGTGCAGCGCCTCCACCTCATCAGGATCCCTGCGTCCGCAAGGGGATGGTTCTGATGAGGAACTCCTTCTTGGTGATGCCTTCCCCTGCTGAGTAATTCCAGACTCACACAGTGAAGTGTCTTTATTCAAAGTCATCTTTATTGGCATGGTGGTATGGGCCAGCTGCCCCTCACAGCTATCAGCTTAGCCGCTCATTCCTTTGCTGCACTCCATCTGGAAAGTTCCTCCTTCTCCTAATGGAGTTGCTTTCCACCTCTCCCCTTAGGAAGATTGAACAGATTCTCTGTCTCTCTGCTCAGAGCTGCACAGACTCACAGCTAGCATGAGACTACTGCAACACTGTTGCAGACCTTCACGTGCCTCTCACTGAACAGAGGCAGCACAACAACAGGAAACTGAACTACTAACTTTAGGCAATGCTGTGTCTTATATCACCTCAGGAAGAGGCACATCTCTGATGTCACTAAGGGTGGACACCACGCATGTTGTCACTTCCTTTGGGACATATGACACCTCACCAGGGTTTGAGGGCAAACCTCCATGATGACTACTGGCAATCCTGCATAGTTACCAGGTTTACTGCCAGCATGAGAAAGAGATATGTACACCAATTTTACACATGGCTACACTGCCTTAAGATTTGTCTTTAGTAAGTGAAATGCATGCTCGATCGGGTTGAGATCAGATGATTGACTCGGCCATTGCAGAATATTCCACTTCTTTACCTTAAAAAACTCCTGGGCTTCTTTCGCAGTATATTTTGGGTCATTGTCCATCTGTAAATTGTATTATATTTACCCTCACGGTTGTAATATTTAACTTGACTTTTTATGCATTGCAGTAATAGGACCAATAACATCTCCTATGTCAGTATACTCCATCCATTATAGCCTTTCTACATTTGTTTGTGGTTATCTAAAACAATATATGGATTGTTACAGTTTAAATTTGCAATAATTGTGTTGATTGTATATATATATATATATATATATATATATATATATATATATATATATAAATAAATAAATTAATTTAGACTGGGATCTAAATTTGCGGAACCTTCCTTCCGGTAGCACTGCAAAACATAACAACACACATTACAGTACATATCTTTTCATCATAAACATAACAGATACATCCTAACGTAGATGTGTAACAACCAGGATTACTCCCTGATGGAGTATCCATTACTGGTACTACCATACCCTCTTAAGGTGGCCTACGCACAGCATGGTCCACTGGGTTTAGAGCAGCAATGCTGTAACACTCTAGGTGACATACTGGCCCACAAACACCCCATAACTCTGGCCTGGATGCTAGTGGACTGAGAGGATCATGCCCATACACTTCCTTAAGGCATCTCCTGGAGATGTAAGCTATCTTTTCTGAAGTCTCATTATACCAATTCTCATCTGATGTTTCACGATCCCAATTTCCTATGGAACTATCAGAATCCCAATTTTCCTCCCCATCACTGGTCTCCTCACCAGAACTAGACTCCCTCTCCTCATCAGTGGAATCCACTTCAAACTCAATTTCTCCCTCCCTTGGATGGTGAAAATAAAGTAATAGCTTTTGGCGATCCCTGGCAACCCTTGCCAACACTGGAGGTACATAGGGGGTTCCCCGGGCAATAGGCACAATATGAGCAACATTACCCAAATCCCCAGAAGACACTCCTGTGGACCCTGTGGACCTAGAATTGGACCCAAGGCGCTTAGGCCTACATTTTATATTAGCATTGCAATCAGTATTACTCGTACAAGATGACTCTTTTCTCCTATGCATTTCCCACCCCGCTCCCTCATCGGATGTAAAGCAATCACCCCAGTCCAGGTTCTCCCCAGTCCGTTCATCAGCGCTGCCCTGTGACTCCCCAGACCACCCTTGGCTCGATCGGGACCCCGAGGGAGACGTGACAGGGGCAGGGGCTTTAACTATGGCCGGGGGTTGAGAATAGGGAAATACTGCCGGCATACGCAGGGCTACGACCCGCAACTGTTCGCTACCTTGCCCGGTACCATCGGACTGGCACTCCGGTTCACTCGTGTCCTTGTTCCATCCGGTTCCGCTGTGCCCACCGGAAATGATGTCCTGGATCTCGCGGGATTCGCCGCCGCCATCTTGCGTTGGGCTCCCAACCGGAACCTCTTCCTCCAGAACGACATCCGCCGCCGGAAGTGATGGTTCTGCTCTCCGCTCCGCTCGGGCCTGGGCTAGGCCTTCCTCCACCGTTGCCACCACCGGCACCTGTGGAGGGTAAGGATGTGTCTCACCGCTCCGTCGGCTCGGGGTGGTTCTTCCTCCGCCATCGACTCCGCCAGTCACCACGGCCATGGGACTCCGCCTCTCAGGTTGTTTCTGTACCGGCGACACGAGACTCCGCTCCGCCGCGACACAGGTAAGTGCCGATTCTTTTCCAGCACCGCTGTAGTGGTCCGCCGGTAGGCGCATCACCACCGTCGTTAGGGTCGCTTTTTCCTCTTTCGAGGAGCCGGACTCCGACTCGGGGAGTGGCACTCCCGCAGGGGACCTACGGTGAGGTTCCGGGTTCTCACCGCGTTTGTAGGCCCCTTTCTCTTCAGGCTCCGTTCTGATCATTAGGAGCGATCCCCATACTCCGGGATCAACATGTTCTTTCCTGACCGTGCACGGGTCTTCAGCCGTCAGCATGGCTGTGTCCGCTCCCGCCTCCTCGGTCTGCCCTGGTACGAAGGGCTGCATGGCCCCTAGGTAGTGGATGCCACATTGGGGACACCTTGCCGTGGTGCTAGCTTCTCCGCCGGGTAACCTGCACTGCATGCACAGGCACCGCAATGTCTCTTTGTCCCCAGCCGTGACTACCAGGAAGCCTCCTGGCAAAGAATAGGGATATACCCCAATGTCCATCTCGCTCTTGGTAGTGCTGGTTATGGAAGACACTTTGCCCAGTGGTCTCTCCTGTTCACCAGCTCCTCGCAACTGTGGGACAGGAAGCTCACATCCAGCTCCTCCCTCAGACAACTCGGGTCTCGCTTGGCAGAGGTAGAGACCCCTCCCCCTGGTGAATATTTGGGGAGGGTCCCACAGATTAATTGGATGCCCCGGCACAGGGGCTGAACTTTTCACAGTCCTGGGGGGCGCGGCCTCCGATTTCGTGCCACTACCCCCTGAGCATAACTCCTTATTTGGCGCCAATCCCGGCCAATTTCCTGCAGCCACCTTGCTTGCAAAATCCTTGTCCTCTTTTCCGCGGGCAGCACTGATTACAGGAACTACTTTCTGTAATGATACGGCCGGTTCACCAGCTCCTTGCATGAAAATCACCGTTTGGCAGTCAGATTCTTCAATTCCACTGCCCACAATCACAATGTCCTCAATACTGTCCTCCAGGGTAACACCCCGCGGTCCTAGGCAGGACCAAAATGGTGCGGCTACAGCTTTGGCACCACTCCACAGCATGCTTGCAAAAGTCCCTTCTTCCGCTTGCTCTTCAGTGGAACGCACGCCATGTGCGCTCCCTCCATCTGCCTCCGTCCGCCATTTTGGACCTTCCGCGCCGCGCGGATCCTCCATTCTTGCGGTCGCCATAGGTGTATTGTATTTACTGTGATTGTACATGGAGCTCCTCTCTGTGGGGCAGCCACCATATCGGTACAATAAAGATTGCCTTGATGCACCACCTTGTGTACCTAATGTAGGCTGGACTCGTGTTTGCACTACCTCAGGCTAGGCTCACTCTCTCAGTGTCTGCTGTATCTCCTTCCTCCCAGTCTGTGCTCCCTTCGGTAAGTGGTCTGGAATGGGCTAGAGTACTCTGGCTCTTCCATGCAATACTTGGGCGTCTACCTACTGTTGGCTAGCCTAGCGCAGACCCTCTCCAGAATTCCTGACCACGTTAACAGGCTATCCCTTTAGGCATCCTACCAACTAGCACTGCCTCAAGGTGACTAGGACAGCTATAGCCTGGGTCCAAACCCCCAACTCCTTTCAGGCCCCTAGGTCGTCCCTGCGAACTGACAAACTCCATCAGCCCCCTGACTACCCCTAGGTCCGTCCCAACACAGCACAAAGTGGCAGCAGACACTCTCCCTGTTTCCCAGTGTGCCTAGCAAAAGCCTGTCCTGTTGACAGGTATCTCAGCAGCGCCTCCAAATGTAACGGATTTTCTGGCCTAGCCTGACCCACCCAATCTCACATTGGCCCCTGTGGTCTAACCAGTCCCCATTACAGTGTAGTGTCTGGTGGTGCACCTGTTGGCAACATGACTCCTGAGTCTCCCGCATGATGTTGTGTGGGGATTGCCAACCCAGACAGGCAGCTGAGGTAGTGTGCATGAGTCCTACCTATATCCAGTGCTGCACCTCCACCTCATCAGGATCCCTGCATCCGCAAGGGGATGGTTCTGATGAGGAACTCCTTCCTGGTGATGCCTTCCCCTGATGAGTAATTCCAGACTCACACAGTGAAGTGTCTTTATTCAAAGTCATCTTTATTGGCATGGTGGTATGGGCCAGCTGCCCCTCACAGCTATCAGCTTAGCCGCTCATTCCTTTGCTGCACTCCATCTGGAAAGTTCCTCCTTCTCCTAATGGAGTTGCTTTCCACCTCTCCCCTTAGGAAGATTGAACAGATTCTCTGTCTCTCTGCTCAGAGCTGCACAGATTCACAGCTAGCATGAGACTACTGCAACACTGCAGACCTTCACGTGCGTCTCACTGAACAGAGGCAGCACAACAACAGGAAACTGAACTACTAACTTTAGGCAGTGCTGTGTCTTATATCACCTCAGGAACAGGCACATCTCTGATGTCACTAAGGGTGGACACCAAGCAGGTTGTCACTTCCTTTGGGACATATGACACCTCACCAGGGTTTGAGGGCAAACCTCCATGATGACTACTGGCAATCCTGCATACTTACCAGGTTTACTGCCAGCATGAGAAAGAGATATGTACACCAATTTTACACATGGCTACACTGCCTTAAGATTTGTCTTTAGTAAGTGAAATGCATGCTCGATCGGGTTGAGATCAGGTGATTGACTCAGCCATTGCAGAATATTCCACTTCTTTGCCTTAAAAAACTCCTGGGTTTCTTTCGCAGTATATTTTGGGTCATTGTCCATCTGTAAATTGTATTATATTTACCCTCATGGTTGTAATATTTAACTTGACTTTTTATGCATTGCAGTAATGGGACCAATAACATCTCCTATATCAGTATACTCCATCCATTATAGCCTTTCTACATTTGTTCGTGGTTATCTAAAACAATATATGGATTGTTACAGTTTAAATTTGCAATAATTGTGTTGATTTTATATATATATAAAATGTAGAAAGGCTATTACTGTTTTGAAAAAACAATATGTATGTGTGTGTGTGTGTATGCAGAAAAATAAATCATTATGATTAAAGTGGGAATGTAAGTAGAAAATAATAATACATGTAATTTTGTTGAGGTGTGTGTAATTTGTCACAGTTTAGTGGAGTTGGCTTGCCACTGGGAGATGTGAGGGGGAGATCTGGGGGAGATGTGAGGATGATGGGGTCGAGTAGGGAGGATGATGAGGGGGGGCTGGGGGAGGTCTTCTGATATTATCTGTAACTGTACATGCAATGTCTTTTATATAACGTACAGTGATGGGATTCAGCAATTTTAACAATCGTCTCTCTCTCACCTTAGCACCCTTTCTTAGTGAAAAATCATCATCATCAGATCTCCCCTGGTCCCCCTCATCAGCAGACCTCCACCAGCCCCCCCTCATCATCCTCCCTACTCGACCTCATCATCCTCACATCTCCCCCAGATCTCCTCCTCACATCTCCCAGTGGCAAGCCAACTCCACTAAACTGTGACAAATTACACACACCTCAACAAAATTACATGTATCATTATTTTCTACTTAAATTCCCACTTTAATCATAATTATTTATTTTTCTGCATACACACACACACACACACACACACACACACACACACACACACACACACACACACACACACACACACACACACACACACACACACACACATATATTGTTTTTTCAAAACAGTATTAACCGACAACAGAAAAGAGGGTGGGACTGCTTCACTGGAACGCCACTAGTTAAGAGACCTTCCCTGTGTGACCACCTCCTTATATTGCATGAGGACACTTCCACAATAGAACAATCATTATTCTACCTTGTGAACTGATGGAAGGAGGAAACAGGGCCACCTGAAAGAAGGGTTTATGGATACTATTGATACAGTAGCCTGATATTCTGGGGACTCATTAGAAATTAAGGTAAACCACTATGGACATGGTAAATAACAGTTGGTTGTAAAAAAAAAAAAAACACAAAAAAACAAGCAGAATGCATTGTAATGTTTATTTAAAATTACATGTATTAACATCAACATCAGTCAGATGTCATAGCATTTTTACTTTTTCAACTAAGGAGAAAGAAGAAAATCTTCCACTAAAAGTGGCTGTCTTGTATAAATACACAAGAGATGATAACAGTATGTGTTTCTTATATAACCATTAGTTTGTATACATGTGTAACTTTGTACAGGGAGCTGATCCTGGATGCTTTTCACAGTGGTTATCTTTGCCATCAGTCTTTAATTATTTAAGCTAAGCCACAAGCATATTTCGAACTTGGATACTGACACCACCTATGCTTTAAATAATGTAAAGGGATAGCATTGTATTATTTGTTTCCTTAGCAGTTCTGATTCCTCGTAATGTAATGTAACATACCATTTACACAGTCGTAGTTGCACTTTGTGTGTACTTATGTATTTTACAATTTATGAATAAGTTAAAATTGGTACATCAACATATTGTACAAACGGACAATAATTGCTCATTTATAGAATTAACATGACAAATCTACAGTGGTTGGATATTGCAAACAAAAAAACACAGCACACGTGACTCCACACACAGGAATAAGTGACTCCACAAAATATCAAACTTTGATATGTGAGAAACCAGGAGCACATGAAGTGGAGTGTCTGTTGGAGCAGTTCTGCATCCCCAGTCTGCTTTGACATGCTTGAAACCCACAGATTGTTTGTTATCCCTTGTTTTGAACCAGTAAAGTACTCTAATATATTTACCTCTGTCTCTGAGAATTTGTGAAGCACACATTAGGTATATTCATATACTTACCTTGTCCGAGTTGTTGCTGCATTTGCCCTGTGAAGATTTGCACACCCCAGACCTGTTCCTAGTGTAGCCATGCCATCTGTGGCTACTAGTCTGCTTCCCTAATGTCAGTAAGCCCTGGTACAAGCAGGCCTTGCCAGTAGTTGATATGGGGTTTTCCCCCTCCTAGGAGCTGCACTTGAGTGACAGCAGGAGGCAGTGACATCAGGCCTGGGCATGACAAATCATGGAACAGACCTGGTGCCCTCCTCCTGGCAGTACTTAAGGGCAGTACCACTCCAAATTTAGCAGTGCCTTTCCCCACTTGAGGAAGGCAGGTCACACAGTGGAGAGGCTGATTATTTGGGCCTTCTCCAGTCCTCTTCCCACCGGTGAAGAGTGAGTGTGGGCAATTCCTCTGCCTCTGCTAGAGAGGCAGGGAAGAGCTAGGACAGCTGCGGGTGCCCTTGGCCTGTAGTGTCAGTCCAGGGACCATCCTTTAGTGGTAGCTGAGAGTTACTGCATCGGGCAGAAGCCTGCTTGTTACTGTGCTGTACAGAAGAGATAATAAACCGTTCATGTTGTTATACCTCCTGCCTAGAGCGTGACCTTACTGGGGAAGAGGTAGTTCTACCGTGGGAGATCACCTCCAGTTCCTGGAGCCTATGGAAGATGGAGGCGCTACACTGCTAAAGAGATATGTAGGGTATGAACCCCAGAAGCCAAGTCCTGTGTCCCCACTACCACCAGCGGACGACTCCTGTTACCAGCAGGTATCATGAACCAAATGATCCGTAATGGCCACATCTCCCACCGGGTGGGGGAAACACTGTTAAACTAGTAGCAGGATATTGATACAAATAATGTGCTTCTTTTACAGAAGGGAAAGATGACACACAAGAACAATTCAAAACATATTCAACATGCAGAGAGGATTATTCTTCGCTCTTCTCTCTCGACTTCTCTTGAAGGAGAGCATTATGGTGCACAAAGTGGTTTTATTTCATCATAAAACATGGTGACATATGTGACATGGGGCTACTATTGGAGCCACCTAGAGTTTCTTTGAATTGACCTAGGTAGCTTCATTGGCACTAAAGGGGTTAATGACCATTTAATGTATAATTGAAATGTATGTTTGCATAATGACCTATAGCCAGCAATGGCTAATAGAACTGTATGATAATCCTGTAGAAGAGGGTGGAGGGTCAATAGGGGGAGGGTTGTTTGATTTGCTGTGGTGCATTAAGAAGAGATTAGGGGAGAGTTGGTTAAGAAGGGGAAAGGTGATGGGTGTAGGTGCTCCAGTGTGGGTGGTTAGACCGGTTGTGGAGAGCAATGTGGGAGTTAACCACATGTTTGCCGTAGTGGTTAGTAAGGCATTGCCATGGAGGTTAGGTAGCTTAGTATAATAAATATTTTACGCCCTTGGTAGACCTTAGTGACCATCTAGTCATGGAGTGCCATGATTAGCTGATCACTTTGGTTACTAATATATTAATATCTATTAATTGTTGATAAATGTTTACATAATAAATCTATCCATGGTTGCTTTAGTTTATCTTGCATTTGTTTGGATAGTATTCATTATATACATAGTCAAAGTAGGCCTAAAGCTAGCCTGGGTAGATGATAACCTGGGTGTTTGTTTCTGGCGGTAGCCTGATATTGTAAGGTATTGGCGGTTTTTGAATAGCATGGGAACAAGTAATTTGTGATTAAATACTAATTTGCATAGATCCCGACAAAACGATTGCAGATATTTCTCCACAGTAAAAACCCCATTATCACTGCTTTACTTCTGGCTATATGGCTTTAGTGAATATGCCGATAAAGAAACTTGGTATTAAATACTAATAATGCCAATTGTTTTCATTTATTGCCTATCTACTCTAGGTCTTAGGGCTCAATTCATGAAAGTATGATGAAAATTACTAATCCTTAGCAGATCATACTGGATAATTTCCTTTTCTATAATGGCTATTACAGTTTAGTGAGTAAATTGGTTAAAAAAATACACTGTGCATCAGTGAAGGGAATAACCTAAATAAATGGTGATATGCTATTAAAGGTAATGTAAAACTACATTTATATTGTACATCACACATAGATTGACCAACCAGGGTAGTAACAACAGTTAACATCAATAGCCAACATTTTATGTTAGAAGCTATGATGACAGATGGTTGGTTAATCAAATGCAGAAACACGCTGTACTGGTTGTAGGAGTCGTCAATTATTTTATATGTACAGTATCTTTTGAAGGACCTCATGTCATGGTTAAATATATGGTTCATATTTTTAAGGCAGATGGAAACAGAAATGTAACAATAGAGTATGGTTGTGAGTGACTGCAGGCATGCTTTAGGAAGGTGTTTTTTTATAGTTGTTAGTTCATAGAGGATACTCAAGTATCTAACGTTTATCAAACAGAACAGCCTTAAAGTGCAATATTTAATATTTGAATAGATCCTTATAATAATAGCATCTTATACTGTACAGAACATAAGATTGCATGGTTGTACTCAGGAGAGTACTTGCCTATATGGTATCTCTATATACTGATCCTTCCACACTTGAATGGATTTAGATCACCAAGTGGCCATCCAATATAGTCCAGATAAAAAGATCTCCATTAAGTGACGTTAATCTAACATCAAGTTAAAACTTCCTGCAAATCTTCAAAGGCCAATAACATAATACGAAGTCATGTTTTCTCCCTTAGAAAACATTGCATGAACTATAACTGCTGTTAGTTATAATGAGATTCAAAAGAAGCGTTTAATCTAACATCGCATATCCATTAAAGTCATTTAAGATTAAAATAGTGTTAAATTAGTTGTCATACCTAAACTTTCTGTTACTCCTACCCAGACAATAAAAAAATGGCTTTTTGAGGAGAGAGAGGAGAGTAAGAGAGGGAGAAGGAGAAAATCTACTTGAGTAAAGTACATACAGTATTGACTTGTATGCAGTGCCTTCCAAAAACCTCCATTATACAACACATGAAGCAATACATTTGAACACACCAGAGATATCTGGGAAATATGCTAATTTAAATAATTTGAATATATTTAGCAGATTCCAATTTGCATATTTCCCAGGGTCTCAGGCGTGTTCACAGGTACTATATATATTTTCATGAACTAAAACATTGACAAAGATGGAGCAAATTGTACTTAATTTTTTTAACAAATCCAAATATATAATGCTATAGAAACAGTTAAATTACTGTACAAAAATACCACTTAAATTAATTGGATTATTTAAAATATGCGGTTTATTATTTAGGGCTGCTTCTGCTAAACTACACTGCATCAAAGGAATGTACTCTGTGTTTCACAGAAAAAAGTGCTTTAGTGGTTTAGTTTGTTACTAGCACATGATACTGTACCATGTTTCACTCCACAATGAGCAATAGTAGGTGAACATTGATTCTTCTCTTCACAGAAACAAAAAGTCACATTTATTTATTGTTTCAGCTTTTTTTTCTCAGTACGATGGACATTTTTGTAGGAAGCTATTACATTTAGATAGGTACTTTAAATGTATTTTTTTAAGAATTGGTATATTGAAGTATATTTTACCTCAGTCAATGCATCAGTTTGAGTTTTATAGTGGTAAAGTGAAATAAGGCGCAAACAAATAAAAAGTGAACACTAATAATAAGTGACTAATCAAAATCTTAAATAGGTGATAATGTGATAAAATTTAAATCAATACAGCTTCACCCCCTGCTCTGGAACCCACAGGAAGGGGTAGTCTTCACTCTTCCCCCACAGTAACAGCAAAACACACAAAATCCACGGGGAGCATGGGGAGGATCCCCATGCTCCCCGTGGATTCAGTTTGAGTTTTGAAAGAATGGTTATACAGTAAGTGGAGTTACAGTATAAGATGCATATAATGAGATACAATAAACTTCATTAATGGATGTAAGATGCTTTAAAGTAGTTTATTACAGGAAAGGCAACTTTTTTTTTTGCTGCAAGTATAGTTGCACATTTATATAATTACAATATATTTATTCAGGGACCACAAAAAGTTCACGTGAGAGCTGAAACTGCAATAGTAGCTAAAATACATGAACTTAATTTTGCATTCTTGCAAAACATAACATCTTTCTACTTTTGCAGATCTCTCCTTTGAAAATGTTTATCCTACAGAAAACGCTGCAGACGTAAGAAATCCACTGTGCTTCCAACTCGCAGTTAGTCACTGGAAGTCAAACTACTGCTGGGAATGTTACTGACAATTGAAACTCTCTTATGTTAGTGTACAGTAGCTCCTGTGGCTAGAACATAATAAAGTGCACTGCAGTCTTTCAAAAAGATGACTTTTCTGTGAAATGCAAGGCAATTTTAAACAGAAAAGGATAAGTGCATGCATAATGGCTGTATATGCAATTGATAAGCGAGGGTACACTCATAGTAATAACATTATATTTAGCACGAAAATCGATAGTGGGGAAAAAAAGAAGATACAGTATCTGACCTTCCATTCAATGTTTTTATTTGTTTAAACTAATGCTTTATAGCTGTAAATGTTACAACTAAATAGATTCCAATTATACTTGCATGTCTCCACATTCATCTGGTTCAAATTTAAACCTACACTGCAGAAGTGAATTACTGGATTTTGTATTTAATTCTACAGTGATGATTCACTCATTTAAGAAACTAATTTCAGTATATTAATATACGGGTGCAACTTTAATGTTTCATTACTGCAGTGTGTTACTTGTAAACCTCCAAGAACTTACATAAAGTGAAACAATGCATTTTATTTATAAAATATTTTACCAGGAAATAATACATTGAGAGTTACCTCTCATTTTCAGGTATGTCCTGGGCATATGTTGACGATACATGGATACGTTAAATGAACAGAGGTTAAAAGTTATATTTACAGACATTTCATGGACAGTTAGAAACAATATATGTTATGTGCGTATGTACAGTAACAGTTATAGAAAGATTAAAATGTGAGACAGCTGAAGTCTTGAAAGAACATAGGGGTATATCCTCAGAAGTGTGTGAAATAAGGGCAAATAATGTTACCTTACCTAATTAGGTTATGGACGTTATTTTTCCTTCATTTAATGGGGATTAAGCATATGCATACCTGTAAGAACGGGGATGATCTTAGTTCAGAGACTCATTTTCCTCACACCCTTGGAGCTCTTATGTAAAGTGTTTAACTGTAATAGGCCTGTATCTTCACAAAGACTTCGGTACTCTTTGTCTGTGATGAGGATTCCCTCTGTAGTTACTCACCCCTCCCTTACTTCTGGTAGGCTGATTCTCTGCTCCGATTCCACAAGTGGATTGGTGATTTGGTAGATGGTGCTTCACCAGTAAGTGCTCTATTGTATAAGAACAATATATTCAGAGTATAGTTCTAATGTCTATAATAACTGTATAATAACAGAGACCACCCAAGGGAGATTAAGGGACCTAGTGGTGCCCACCTGGCTACCACAGAGATTGGTCAACTGGTAAGTAATTACCTACCCATAGGGTTTAGATCAATAAAACAGCAGGCACGGAAAAGGTAAATACAGAGGAGCTGTTGCCCTTTACCTGACAGTGAAATCCAGATAGGGAAAAACTCTGCATCGTGCAATCCTCAATGGTAGAGATCAGGATATGTAGAAGGAAAGGAGAAATGCATCCTCATCAGTAGATCAAAAATAGATAGGGCAACTCCAGATATAGTAAAATTGTGTTTAATGCCCAATCAGCTTAGCAATGAAGGTGTAGGAAACACACCAACATGTTTCATCCAACTTTATCAAAAGGTGTCTTGATTCCCCAAGTGGGCCTGCCTGTGACCTTGTCACCCAGCTCTGCTGAGAAGTCCCGCCGTGGCCTGGTTCTCAGGTCACTCCGGATCAGCCTGGGGTCCCACTGGGTTGTGGAATTTCTGCCCCTTTTGCTCTGCCATGGACTCTTAAAGTCTCCCCCTTTTAGACTCCCCTCGCTAGAGTCAACTTTCATTGATTGAGGGCCATGTCCATGAAAGAGTTGCATTCTGGGCACACCACAGAAAGGATCCAGCCAGGAGGCAGTGTGTATCTTAGCTGTATACACTTCCAAAGGGTTTACAAATGTATATCCATAATCCACTCTGTGACTGTCTGTTTTCTGGTGACGAATTATACTAGGAGATCCCAACTGCCCCGTTCTTCTAATCAACCATTGTCAGTCACCCTTCCCTGCTCCCCAGTGTGTGTCAATACCTGGAATTGTTCAGCGGGTTCCTTAGCTTGTTGGGTCACAGCGGTGTCACATTGGGTATTCATCTTTGCAAGTTCATTACCTAGCAACGCATTAGCAGGAATATCATCAATTATTCTCACCTCTTACACACCCTTACCATTACCCCAATTCAAATATACCTTTGCTATCGGCAAAATATGGTGGCCCCCTCCTGCGACCCCTATATGCAGTCATTCCAGGAAAAAATTTTCTCAGGTCGCACAAATCCTGGCCGCACCAGGGTAACTGTAGCACCTGAGTTTCTCAGTCCTTGGGCGAGTTTATGGGTGAGTGGGTGAGACCCACTATGACACTACACAGAAGTGGGCACCTCGGTTATTTCTGTGGCCCAGATACCACACAGGCACCTAGGTGCACTCCTAAGTGGCGATCACCTCAAGAGGCAGTTGCAGGCTTCTTCTGTTCTGGGTACGCAGTGCTGATATGCCCAGCTGTTTGCTGGCTAAATATCAGCCAGTGTCCCCCTGTCGCAGTGTGACAACCACCCTCCCAAAGGAATCCTCAGCTGGCATACTAGAAAGAGATCATTGTGGGGTTTCTGCAGATTTACCCCCCTTCCTTCCTGGGACCCCCTTGTTAACCTCTGGATTTATTTTAGCCATGTAAGAATCTGCAAGCTGGCCAGGCTCTGTGGCTGACTTACGACCTCAGTCCTTAACCCACTCTCTCAATTCAGGTGGGCACAGGGTTGCTTCAAAGTTGCTTCTGTGTGAATAGCAGAGCAACTGGCTTCGATTTTGAGCCTGACAAGCCTGCCCGCCAGAGTCTAAGTCCAGCTTTTTGCCCCCAAGTTCTCAGAAACGATCATAGTGGACCCAGCTGGGATTTTATGCCAATTTGAGTCCCAGGAGATTCCGGGCTAAGTCCAGGTCAGGGTAAAACTATAGTGTTCCCTGTACCTAGGAAAGTCTAGTTTTTTATCCCCGGTCACAAAGTAAGTATGTCTTTTTGTCTGTATTTTGTGTATCATTATGTGTAAGTGAATTTATGCAGAACTAGCTGAGAGACCCGGCGTTGCCCGTGAGTTAAATTTCCTGCTCCCTCCTCTCCCCCTATTTCTGTGCTCCCACTCTCCCACCCCCCAGAGGGAGGGAGGGACAGTGGACAGGAGGGGACGACGACAGTGGATAGGAGGGGGAGGGAGGGGAACAGACAGTGGACAGTGGACAGTGTGACACACACACACACACAGTGTCACACACACACACACAAAGTGTCACACACACAGTGTCACACACACACAGTGTCACACACACACAGTGTCACACACACACACACACACACACACACACACACACACAGTGTCACACACACACACACACACACACACACACACACACACACACACACACACACACACACACACACACACACACTCACTCAAACTCTCCCATACACACACAGACACAGTGGACAGGAGGAGGGGGGGTAGGGAGAGTGGAACGTGCTCCCTCAGGTGCAGGTTCCCGTGCACGCGGCCCTCAGCTCGCGCTCCCTCAGGCTGCCCCTTCCGGCCGTCCGATCCGCCGCTTGGTCCCGACCCGGTTGAGGCGGGAGGCGCCGGGGTGTGAGGTGAGCTGGGAGGCAAGGTGGGAACACAGGCTGGAGGCGCAGGGGTTTGAGGCCCCGGCGGCAGGGGTGTGAGCTGGGAGGGGAGGCGCAGGGGTTTGAGGCGGTGGGCCGCTGGCAGGTGTGTGAGCTGGGAGGGGAAGCTGGAGGCACAGGGCCATTTACTTATTTACCTGGTGGTGTGTGTGTGTGGTGGTGTGTGTGTGTGCGCTTACTTACCTGGTGGTGTGTGTGTGGTGGTGTGTTTGTGTGTGTGTGCTGGGTGAGGCTGGGTGAGGCGGCAGTTGGGTGATGTCATAGAGCCACCAATCTGATTGGCCAGAGGCTGAGGACCAATCAGATTCACCGCATCTTGCACCAACCATACAAATTTCAAATTTATATATTAAGATAAACTACAATTTATTTCATTACCTTGTTTTGCTCAGTAAATGATCCTGGTAAAAAGGTGTAAATAACTTGGTCTCCCGTGACATTAACAAACAAAAATTGTTATGCCACCATTTGTCACGTATGGCACGCCTGTGAGCTGTATATGGGACAAGGGTTAAAACACTGCTCTCTATCGCGCCCACTTTTCACCTTTCGCAAAGGTCCATCAAATGAACAATATCTCCCCTCAATCCGTCCCAATATACCATCTGTCACAAATAGCACACTAGTGACTTATATATGCAACCAGGGTTAATACACAAAGCTAAACCAGGTAACTCACCTTTCTCCTTCACAATGTACTTCAAATGAGTTCATATTTACCCTTATTTGGTTGCAATCATATGTATCTGCTGCCACTACCTAGAAATATCAAATATGACATTTGCAGTCTGATGGTCCCTGCTTATTAAGAAAAACTATGCACTTGGCACCCAAAAATCTGTTGCAGCAAAATGTGTCCAGAAATATACTTTGCACTCTACAGAGTGTGCAACAGTTTAATCAGAGCCCAAAGGAGTACTTATTAAAGTTGTGTCTTTAATATTATAAAATACAGTGCTTAGCTGACAGAAAACAACATTATTACAAGAACATACAGTTATAATAAATGCAGACCATTTCAGCAAAATAAAACATAAACAAAGAATCTAACTTACGTTACCATCTAACATTGATCAGATCTTTTTCCAAAGGGTCTTGAGTGGAAATTGAGATTTCACGTGCTCCAGCATGAACACTCCCATAGTTGACATCTAATTTTCTGTTCCCATGCCATCTTTTATGCCCACACCTTCTGTACTGAAACCCACCCCTGTCGTAAATCAGCTATTTGGTTGACATTTACGACTTAAAAGAAAAAAGTGTTCCAGTGACTTTTAAAAAGTTGACTCAATATATAAAAGGCTTCACAACTTTGTTGAGATAATACTCAGGCACACGCCATCTTCACTATTGCATCTGTGAACTTAATATGCACATTTGCATCTAAAATGTATCTTTTACACCTCTTAATCATGAAACGTTTGGCATCATTTGATTCATCTAATTGGAACGGTTATAAATATGAATTTGTTACGCTTGCTAATAGGTGTCATGCCAATAATATCATATATTTACCTCTCTCTGTGATGTACAGGCGATATTTAAAGACTGTGAGGTTTCCTTTGAGGCTGACAGATCATGATTGGGGTCTCGTCTACAGCCTTCTAAACTATACATATTTCACTTTTAGTGGCCATCTGCGATAACCCCCATGGGTTATGCCATATTTTAATCCCATCTCTGGCAAAATGTCTTCACACAGGTACGTCTGACTAGAATTCTTCTATCAACTTAACCATTGCAACAGAACCTAAATCTAATTAACAACTGCTTGGAATGTCTGACTAGAATAGGCAGACCCCTCCCTTAATTATTAGCTCAGTAAATGTGTTTAGAGTATTAAAGTGAGTCTATCTTGGCTGTGCCATATCACTGTGTGTAACATTTTAAGTGTCACATAAGTTAATACTGGAGTTTGTGGAGTTAATACTGGAGTTTGAAGTGGATGTGAAGAATAAATGAAGATCTGGACTCTGCACTACAACAACAATAACTCTGCAACTGTAAGAACTTGACTTTTCTAAATGTTCTGATCATGTGTACACTTCCTATCCTCCAATACCTGGGTAGTCTCTCCTCCTGCATCTCATTATGTCTTCCCTACTGCATTGTCTGTTTGCTATTCCTTTGTAAACTTTTCTATTCTCTCCAACTTCCCCACTCCCCTCCTATCCACATTTATTCATCTCTCCTCCCCTCCACCTACAGTATGCCTGTGCCCATACACTGCACCATTATTTATACACCTCTCTCCAAACAACGTCTTCACCCCTCAATTAAAAGCTCCCCCCACAAATCCTCTATTCACTACCTCTATTCTACTCCTTCCTGCTGCTAGGGATATCTCTCCTAATCCTGGACCCAGCCATATACACACCTGCTCTCACTCACGCCTCCATGCCACCTCTTCCCCTGCTAATGTTGTTAACTTATCTGATTTAATACTGACAACCCTTAAAACTCGCCTCACAAATCAAGCATCCCAATAGCCTGCACTCATGGCTATTGTCCCACACCCACAGTCACTCCTACCAAGCATTGTGGCCAAGCACTGCTATCTACAGCACTTATTCCCCCACCTGCTGTCTCTAAGTCTCCCAACATATCACTTAGATTGTAAGCTCCTCGGGGCAGGGATTTCCTTTCCTATTGTCTGATTTGGCTGTGCTTATTGTATTATAGTATAGTCCCTGTACTGTATTCTTTGTGAAGCGCTGAGTACACTTTTGGCAGTATATAAATAAAGATATACATACATACAACACAGATGTTGAATCAAGATAACCTCAGTCCTATACAACCCAGACCTGGTTTGGCAGACCACAAAAACAATTGTTGTTTTTTTAACACAATTTGTAACCACTGTTAACCCCATAAGCACTAAATTGATAAAAATACTTATTATATCATGATATTATCATGACAGTATGTATCAAAGAAACAAATCCTATTGCTTTCACTGGCATTATTTCCTTGATGCCTGTTGTGCAGCTGTTTTGCCATAGACTCCATTTTGAGTATTATTGGGAATTACTGTATTACCAAAAAGGAAGTAGTGACACCACTCAAAAGATCATTATATCCCTTAGAGATTTGCATTCAGTTATGAATTCCACACCCTAGGAGATAGGGTTAAAGATGATCCATAGAAAAATAACAATGTGTTGCAAAGTTTAGTTTTAAATTAAAGAGTAACACATGCATTACACAGTGTTACAGGAGCACTGGCATGAAAAATACAATCAAACAATTTTTTAACACCATGATCATTTTGAATTCTCAATTTAAAAAATATAATTATCATAAGGGTTAATACCAAAGAAACATAGAATGCAAAATTAAATTTCTGATAAGGGTGTTTAATAAAACGGTCACATTCCTAAGGATATATTGGATTTTACCATTTGCTGGTGGTTGGTGCAACAAACATCCTCTGCATTCAAACAGCCTCAGAAATTAACCAAAAGTCACTCAACTTCATGCAACCTTATTTAGAATCACATAGAATAATTACTTTACACCAAGTATTACTTTCCAGTTATCTAACAGCTGTGGGGATTCTTAATGATAGAAGGAGACAGCATGAAGATAGATTGCAATGAGATATTGGGACAACCAAACACTTTTCAGCTATATAAACAAATGATCCATAGCACGCAAAGAGCAAATAGGTGTGATTTATCAAATCAACCATACTTTATTCTAGAAACCAAGTTTCTATTTCACTTACTTTGACAAGTAAGTGAGCAGGAGGAAGTTGAATGTTTTTAAATGTAGCGGCTATTTTTGCGGGGACGTATAACCATTGATTTTTATGTGCAAGTCTGGTTTCACATTTAACATTCCTATAATGATATTTGTGCAATGCAATGTTCAGTGCCTCTAAGGAACAAATACATTTATCTGAATAATATTTTTCAGATTCATACTATGCCAAGGAAGGCACAGTGGTATTCAGTCACACCCCGCGCATGTGTTAATGAATGATTGTACAATTGTGCTGTCTTCATAATGGCTCCAAGAATCTGGCCATTTATTTTAGGGAATGTACTCTAATGTATTCTCAGCACGGATCTCTATACCCACTGTATGTGTATGTCGTAATGGTTTTAATATCTATTATACTACACTCTTGAATATGTTTCTACTGTATAAAGATAGCTGATGAAACTCTTCTGAACAAGTAATATCTCCTCTTTCAATATACTTGTGGGCTTTAAACTTTCCAACCATTTATACAGTCTTTTTTTGTGTTTTTATAAAGGTCTACACATTTGGTTGTTGTCACTACAGTATGTAAAAAATAAATAATAAAAATATGAGGAAGAATGTAATGTTATTTCTATGCTTACAGTATCTTATATTTGTTTCCTTTTCACACCAGTATTCCTGCTTCCCTAACACTTGCACATTGCGGAAAGCTGAGGCCAGCGTAGTGTCTTGTGACCTTTTTTTTTTTTTAACTAGTTCTTGAAGTTGTCAACAAAGAGTACAAATATTCCAGCAGCCTTTGTATGGCCAACATTGATATGATAAGGACCTTTACCACGCGTGTCTAGGAAAGACTACCCATTTATCAGACTGTAAGAAAACATATGTAGAGAAGGTCTTCCATTTCTGATTTTGGGAGGAGGTTAAAGGGCTATGTGGTCGGTTTATTATTGAACACATGCACCTCGAGCCAGAATTTCTGTGTCTTGAACATTCTGCCATCAAAGGAGTTAAATTACCATCCAGATAATGGAGGGTAGACAACCAGGACACACTAACAAACACAAAAAAAGAGAAAATAAAGTCGTTACAGATCCCATCATGACAACAGTTAAGAAGGCTGTTAATACAGATGCTCATCCGTAAATAATAATACAGAAGTATAGATACTAGATGTATTGTTTTAGTTTTTTTTCATGAGCCACTATAAATATCAAATGGTACTTTTCTACTTAGGTTTTATATATCACAAAGATGTTATCTCTTCAAGTACTGTAGTATACTGTAATGATGCCAGGCAGGATCATTTCAACCCGACCACAACAGCTTACAAGTCTGTCTATTAAGGCAGCTGGAAGAAAAAAAGCTCTATAACCATCCGCGTCAGAGTGCTATTTTTTCTGGAAACTCCAGTTCTGGAAAGAGATGCATGCTTCATTTCACCTATTCTGAGACCAATAAACCATGGCAAGTTGTATTACTAGAGTTAGAATGGGTTTCACTGTGATTTAACAGCATGAAATTCATATAGCACCTAGCAATTTGCCTGTTTTGTTTACTGATTACATGTACAGTATTACAATAACTTCAAAACACTTACATTTATCCTGACAGGAAGAGAATAATCAAGATAATGAAATCATTCAGTTCTGGACAAGCCTGCAACTCCTGACTTTCTATTGTTATGCAAACCTCTCCACTGAAGACTTAAACTACCCAAGCAGGCTAATGATCCCATTCTAGTCTCAATTTCTGAGTTCCTACAGTATGTGACTTTTCAAAACAAGGCACAAAAATTCACTTTGATAGCATGCTTATTGGTTGACTTGCTTTTCTAAAGCAATTTGATACGTACTTAAGAAAAACGCTTTTATTTTTGAGGATAAAATACAAAGCACTTAAATTGCTTTTGAGTTGACCTGAGAAGATATTTAACTTAATGTTTGGAGCACAAGATTGAAAAGCAGGAGCTCTTCAATTTGAGCTGTAGTTATTTTCATTGAAAGTCATTTTACTCAACCTTACTTTTAGAAACGATAATAGAATTTCTTGAGACAAAATGTTCAAGGACTTCCGTTTCTAGAGATAAGATATACTGTACAAGTCAAAGCAGTGTGTTTGTCAAGAATAAGGCAGAAAGGCCAAGCCAAACTATCTTGTAAATCTATGTGAAAAAATGCCTGTGGAGTTTGAATAAAGAATAATTTATTAGTTGCACACATGGCTTTAGCTTCTAAACACCTTTATTATGGGCTCCTGTTTTACAGAGTAATTGTACCACGTTTACAATTTGAAGCCTGCGTATCAAAAATAATTAAGCTTGTGGGAGTGGAGTGAAACAAATCAGCAACCACCGAGTGTCTGGATATATTTATCCTTATTGGACATAGAGAGGGAAGCTGCCTTTTACACAGTAGGGGTTATTCATTAAACTGCAATAGCGCCGCTCTGTGCATGAATGCATGGGGACTCTCATTGGAGTCAATGGGAGTTTCCGTGGGATCGCGCCCCGATCTACACTATTGCAGTTTAAGGAATAACCCCCATTGTCTAATAATTTCAAGTGTCCTACTTAAAAGACTCACAGATGTGTTGCTGCAGTTATGGATATGTATGCCAGGATACAATTTACACAAAAGATTCAGTATGGGATACCAGGAGGCACAAGGTAGATTTTAATATGGTTGTACAAAAGGGGAATCACCGCTCAAACCCAATATTTTATGTGCGCTGTAGCGCTATACAGGGGTGCATATGGGAGAACAAATTCGCAAATACAGTGTCTGATCGAAGAAGATCAGGATAAATCCCAAATTGTTGCACTCAACCTGATAACGTATTTATTCAAAAACCTATAGTAGGTATAGCACACCATTTGCTTTGTAAACTACAATAGGACTAGTAGGGAGACTGGTCACAGTTACTACCTCTCAGGTTTAATATAACAAAAAAATAATAAAATGTTATTTAACATATATATCAAACACTGGTGTGTAGATTTTAATATGTCCTAAATCCAAATATCCTCAAGAAGCATTGAAGAATTGCATTTAACAGCAATTTATGGTTTGCAGTGTGGTGGCAAGTTTCAGGGGAAAGGGACATATTTATAATGCTGTGCTATTCCATAAAATAGCTTCCAAGCTTGGAAAACAGTAAGACACTGTATGGCCCATTTACGTGAATGACTGGATGACAAAATCAATTCCCAATATGAGGTAGTGTACTGTAGCAAACCAGCAAAAAATTAATTGGGCTGGCGGAAAAGACTATTGAAATATATAAAGAACTTTTATTTACAGTACGTGCTATTGATTTCAAATAGATACTTATTTTTTCATGATCAACTATTCGGTCTGAATATAAAATATTCACCAGGGTCTTCACTGGGAAACCAAAAACTGACAATGTAAATTATATGATATATTACTCCATGTAACAGGGACTTATCCCTGTTAAGAAAGTTGCCTCTTATCCAGCAGTGTGCTGGTTAATTGCACACCAGCAATTAACCAGCTCCCCCTCCCTAATCACAGCTCTGTGAAATAGTGTCATGTGAGACACAGGAAGAGGATTCCTGAGCTCACAATTGGAGCTGACCCAGGAAGGACAGACCAGAGAGCTCCCTAGTCCACAACTGGGCTGACCTGTGGAACAAACAGATGTCTTGAGCTGCAAAGAGACTGCAGGCTGACAGCAAGACAAAGGGGACAAGATTTCTAAACCTGGATCCTGATATTGCTATAGCACACAAGGAGAGCAGAGAGGACTTCCCCTACCGCTACACGATACAGATAAGACTTTCTTATGGGACTGTTATATATCTGTATATATATATATGGGCTGGTAATTAGCTTAGCTAACCACCCAGTTAGAAAGGGCCAGACTACATGTGTAGATATCCTCCAAAGTGGAGTAGGTTTCTCTTTGGCTTATTTTGAATGTTTTGCTGTGTTAAAGGGACAGGCGCAATAAAGCCTAATTTAAGTTTCACTTTAAACGGTCTCCATTGCATACCTCTGCACACGTCTCTTACACTCTGTTTTTATAATAATGAAGACAAGAAGATTGAGTACATGTATAATCCAAAATCACAAAACCTGATTTTCATTTGCTTCCATCACAAATTATATTATAATCCATACTCTTCAAATTAAGAATAATAAATAATAATAGCATGTTCTTGTATAGCACGGCTAGTTTTATGTAGCACTTTACAGAGACATTTTGCAGGCACAAGTCCTTGCCCCATGGAGTTTACAATCTATGTTTGGAGATAAAGTGACTTGCCCAAGGTCACAAGGAGCTGCCACCGGGAATTGAACCAGGCTCCTCCGCTTCAAACTCAATGGCATTCAGTGTCTTTACTCACTGAACCATTTCTTCTCCCAATAATGGAAGAGGACATCCTAGTTATGTTTGTCTAATGTGAATCCCTAAACACTAATTGGTCTTCCTCCCTAGACACGGTTGCCCATAGTACTAAGCAGTGCTAAGCTGTAAAGCACCTCCAGTGTGTCTTCATAAATATGGCCCCTTAGGGTCCTTTCAAGTAAATAGGGTGTGAGGAGTCCTATGGACTAACACCGCATAGAAAGGTATCTGCCAGCATGGTGCTTTATAGAGTAGCGCTTCTTAGTCAATATGGCCCTTTGCGATTTGTACCATCTGCAGTGGCTGCATCAAATAAAGGCACCTTTTATAAACTTCTGGCTAAGACGCAGACTGGCTAAGTCACAGTCTATTGGACATAAGTATAGGAGAAAAGAACTGTCATGGTAGGGACTGCCTACAGTTCTGCTGTAGCCTACAGTGACTGGAGGCGCTGTCACCAAATGAAAAGAACCTGAGGATCACCTAATGCCTGTCCTGTTCCCCATAACATCGTGGAAGCTCATCTCTCCTGGACCCTCTCAGGTAACCAGCACCACACGTACCTGTAGCCTAGGCAGAATCTCCCAGGGTGGGGGAGGGTTGCTACACTGTTTAAATGATTATTGGGTATGAAAGCTGACTACTCATTGGCAGTCACCAATTCTATTCCCTCCCTTTTAAAAATCTATATGTTTATTTTGTGTTTCCATGTGTTTAAGAACATGCAGTAACTTGATTAGGTATTTTAAAGAGGGATCTACTCTTCATTGAATTGTAGTGGCGATGATGACACTAAGGGTGGACAACCCCATCTTAAAATGCTGAGAAATGTAAATATTACTGCAGAATGTTAACATTAGGAATTAGTACATTAATTTGAAATGATTGGTTAAATGTTTTATTTGTGGACTGATACTTTGAATGGCATGCATACTATGTGGAAATATAGTCATAGGAATAAAGGTTAAGTGGAGAAATTCATTTACGTGGAAGACTTACCAATAATTTAATCACAGTGTAGAAAAAATACATACAGTCTCAATCTGCATGTTATTAAATTCCGTGCAGGTTCTTTGGATATGTTTTGTAGGAATGAAGGTGAAGGAAGCTTGTGCATATGGAAATTTTACACAGGAATAAAGGTGAAGGGAGCAATGCATCTGCATGGAAGGTTTCACAATGATCTCATTATGGCATCTTCATCAAAATGCACGTACAGTATGTGAACATTATTTAAATCACACAGAAATAAGGTGCATATATGTCATGGGTAAAAAGGTTAAAGGAGCAGTGTATTAACATAGCACCCATTATAATCATCTAATTTATCTGTATACTGAGAAAGTGCATAGGATTTATAGATCAGGAAGACTGTATTATTGTCATGCAACATGTCAGTCATTTAATATTCTGTCCCTTATCATCTTCGTCAAGTGTAGTAGACCTTTGCTCTCCAGGCTTGACATATAAAGGAGGTATTTCATTAACGTGCAACTTGGGGGCATTTTTATTAGATACAGCTTTTGTGTTCCTTAGACAAAGTACAATAGCTGTAAGCTACTTCAGAACGTCCATATCAGAAGTTATATAGGCTGTTGGATTACATTTCTACTTATTCTCTCTATAAATTTATGACTTTAAAATAATTAATGGTGTTTAATTTGTATCTTTATTATATGTGGTTATTTTGGATTTGGGTTTGGGCTGGATTTGGGTCACTATGTTAGCTTGTACCTAATAATAATAATAACAATAATAATATGTTCTTGTATAGCGCTGCTAGTTTTACGTAGCGCTTTACAGAGACATTTTTGCAGGCACAGTCCCTGCCCCGTGGAGCTTACAATCTATTTTCTGGTGCCTGAGCCACAGGGAGATAAAGTGACTTGCCCAAGGTCACAAGGAGCCGACACTGGGAATTGAACCAGGCTCCCCTGCTATCACACTCAGTGCCAGTCAGTGTCTTTACTCACTGAGCCGCTCCTTCTCCAGTATACTGTATACTGTATACTGTATACCGTATACCTACAGTATACTGGATGGAGCTGCCGTGTAGCTACTGTATATCAACATGACACCTCTGATGACCCTAGCGTGCTGTCATGCCGCATGACGCAGAAGCTATGTCACATGGGGACGGCCGTCTGCATGAAATTCACAGAAAAGTGGTAAATAGCAGACTCTTCCTGAGAAAGGTTCATACCTAGAGATGAGCCAATTGTCCACCAAAATCCGAGGCGGGTATATTCACACACTCACACAACAGTAAACAGAGCTTGCTAAGATAAGATTGTATATACTTTTATACAAAAGTAACATTGCTTTGAAATTAATGTCAAATTCCAAAGGTGAATATTTTCTGATATCTTTACATAATCAAACGAGCCCTGGATTTTTGTCACTGATTTCGGTAATGCCTTTTTTAAAACTGCAAGGAATTCAAACGGCAACTCGTTCACCCAATGGCAACGTACAATGTGTGAATATCATCCGTTTCCCAGTGTTCTTTAACTGCTGTAAAATCTCAGACACCATTTGATCATTGTAAGCACAGAACAGGCATGCAGCTCTCATGAGGTACTGTATGTGAAGAAAAAAAACACAAAATAGTGCAACACGGTATATTCAAAAATAAGCAAAAGAACCAGTATGCCAACATCAAATTTAATCACATTCTGCACAGATTTTATTTCCTTTGCTTATATTAAATGTTGAAACAGAATTACGCTATGTTGACATTTTAGCTCTTTCATACCTAACCTATCCTGGAGCTATGGCCTAACCCTTGCTTATACCATAATTAGATTGTAAGCTCCTCGGGGCAGGGACTCCTCTTCCTTAATGTTATGTTTGTCTAAAGCACTTATTCCCATGATCTGTTATTTATATTATCTGTTATTTATTCGATTACCACATGTATTACTACTGTGAAGCGCTATGTACATTAATGGCGCTATATAAATAAAGACATACAATACAATACAATACACCTGGATATCCATTGCCGGCCTTTAACACTGAAAGACTTTGCAGTATGTGAGTGCATTTGACATTGGCCTACTGGTTCCTTTGCTTATTTTTTTTATATACTGTCTGGCATAATTTTAGTATTATTATTTTTCTTCTTCACATATCCCCGAGGCTGAAATCAACTTTGTTCAGCTCAGGAGACCCCCTGCTCACGCACACTATGAATAAAAACAAAATGTAAGCAGCTTCATTACCGTAACAGCTATCCACTAAGGTAATGTATTTTTTTTTTTTTTTTGGGGGGGAGATGTTTGATACTAGTGTGAGGGAGCAGGGTGTCTCCTGAGTTGAACAAAGTTGATTTCAGCCTCGGGAACCCCTACTTCCCGAGATACAGGTATGGGGTGCTGGTATCCCTCTGCTTTGTTTAGATCCCACGGTCACGTGACCCACAGGTTTTTAACATGGGGATACCGGCACCCCATAATGGGGCCTGTAACTCGGAAAGTAGGGGGTCCCCGGGCCTGCAATCAATGCGGTTCAGCTCCGGATACCCCCTGCTACATTACTGTAATGTTAGAATTGTAATTTAAAAAAAAACGCGATCACCTGTGAGAGGCGCGCAGTTTCAGTGACTGATTCAGCCTCTTACTGCACGTCTATTACATAGAGGCAGACCCCGGTAGGACTCACAGCAGGGACCCCTGCTGCGTTACTCTGGCGGGCTATTAGTCTGCCGCAGCACAACTCATGAGGATCATGGGCATATCTCGAAATTCCATTTTGAGATTTGTTAGAATAACGGCCGCTGCATCTGTACTGTATGTGCGCCTGTTTTGTGCTTACTATGTTCTCTGACCCTGGAAAGATCTTTTTTTGGGGGCAGCAGCAGCTCCTAACCAACACAGGTTGTATATATCATTATATTTATTCTACACGTTCACCCCTTATTCACAATACCACTTGTTTATTCACTTTATTATATGTTTTACACTTTAAATAAGTTGCACTGAAACATTTTTGTCCTCCATTTGGTCGTCGGGTTTAATTTTATATGTAGCATTTTTTAAATTCCCTTACTGTATTAGATAGGCTCTCTTCAGAGGTGCTAGAGGCTATTACACAAATCCATCACCCTCTTTGTAAAGAAGTACAGTACAGTACTTTCTCCCATGTCCTCTGTTTCTACTTTCCCCTAACTTCACAGCAGTATTCTGTACAGGCAGCCCACAAATCTGAACAAACTCTCACGCCTACTGTACCCCACACAGCTCTTATCACCTGATATCTGACTCCAAAAGACTGTTCACGGTTCCAAGATTCAACAAAGAATTCAGTCATTCCTCCTTCTCTTACTGTGCACCCATAACATATTATCTTTAATTGTTCATGAAATGTCTGTAAATATAATGCATAACCTCTGTTCATTTAATGTAACCCTGTATTGTCATCATAACTCTTTGCCCATAACACTTGAAAATCAGAGGTAGCTCCCAAAGATTACTTCATGGTAAAACATTTTGTTATAAATAAAAATAAAAATTCCCCTAACTTTAAAGCATGACCTGAAATAGGCAGATGCTTTGAAAGATCTCATCAGCATACAGTAAAAAAAAAGTACCTGGTTTTACCAACATTGCTATAAATATACCAATTTATTGCATACCCCAAATAATACTGAATACTCCAACAAAATAAAAATAAATCAACAATAAAAAAATAGAAGCAGAAATATCAGCGTCCAGGTTCTAATATTAGTGATTTTGGAGTTGTGGTTCCAAAACACATCTTTTTTATGCAAAAGTTTTATTTATTTATTTTTAATGGACAAGTGTAAGTATTTTTTAAATACTTGTAAGGGGGTCACCCCCGGTTCCCCGATCTTCCTTTGCCCCCTGCCTTACCCCGTGGCAGTGGGGGAAGGGGACGGCGACTTCTCCCGGCGGGCACCGCCATCTTGGTTGTGGCGCGAGGTTCGCGCAATGCGCAGAGGTTGGCCAGGGTAGCGGTGGCCATTGCCAGTGTGCAGGAGCTCTGGGAGGTTGCGCAGGCGCAGTTAAGCATAGCGGTGGCCATTACAGCTTCGCACATGCGCAGTAAAGATCGCACACGCGGTCCCCATAGGAAAGAGCTGTGCCAAGGACTACAATTCCCAGCAGCCTCTGGGGACTGCACTTTCACCCTGGTCACAGGCGGCCAGACAGCCAATAGAGCTGGCAGATTCTCATGCTGCAGAGTTGCAACAATGTTGTGTGCAGACAGGGTTTTTGTCAGTTGGATCCAGGAAGAGATTGGGGAAGGTATTGTACACAGAGCAGGGCTCTGCTGTACTAGAGCAAAGGAATGGAAGCAGGCACACGGTCTTACTAAAGGTGCAGTTTATTGTGCCACCAAAGGTCCAACGTTTCGGCAAATAGATTGCCTTTATCAAGGAGAGGGCTGTTTACCTCTGCTGTACTAGGCCAGAGAAACCCCAGGCCCAGGTAGGCCCCACTCCCCACTAGGTTAGTGGGTAAGTTCATAGGGAAGGCCCCTTAGGTAGGGACCCTGCCCTAATCTGAATCTGTGTCTTGTCAGTGGCACAGCTGCAGTGCTGTGAGCTCTGACAAGAAAAGACAGTGTGGCTTGCAGTGCAGCCACAGCAATTACTGCATTAGGCCAGTAACCCCCTAGGCCCCAGATAGGTCCTTACTCCCCAGCTTGTGGTGCTACAGGGACAGGCCCTAGGTTAGGGACCCTGTCACAGTAGTAAAAGCATTAGAAAGGGACACAGCGGACGCTGCGCTTCCTGAGAAGAGACTTGGGCTCAAGTCTGTGCCCAAAGAGACAGAGACTATCTCAAGGGTGGGATCGCCCCTGTCAGGACCCTCGTGCGAGGAAACACCGGATCAGTTGGGATCACCAAGCAGCAGATCCTTTTCAAAGTTGCTTGCAGGCCCGAGTGCAGGAGCGCTCGGCAGGTACCTTCCTAAGTGCACCAACGTAACCTATACATATCATAATTACACATAGTGGCAGTGCTGACCACGGGACAAAGGGGTTAGGCTGTGGACACGGTGTGGTGGTACACGGTGGTGGGTAGGTACACTCCTAGTGGAGTGAAGGACACTTGGGACTGAGTTATATTATGGAGTTACCCTCTAGGGGAAGTATTAGTATTATAAGTGTGTGATTATTCTGTGTTACAGTAAAGTGGTTATATACATTCCTGTGTATGTGGTTATTGTATATGCGGGTTCTGTGAAGGCAACCTTCTACATCCCTAGAACCCTACACAGGTGGAGGCACTGAAATCGAGAACGTTCCAGAGGATTCACCCCAGGCTCTCACTGGCGGAGGCTCAGACCTCCTGTGAGCCTGACAGGTATACTGCACCACACCTGGTAACACATAGGTTTCCACCCACACACACGGTGTCTGTGATTGGAATAGAGGGAATACCCGTTACATACTTTTTTAAACACTTTTCAAGTGTATACAAAAGCTTTGCAAAGGTTTTAATATTGTTATCAATATCTTTTGGTCAGTTCGTAAAACAAACTGAAATTTTCTTTGTGTGTTGTCCATTGTTAATTATGAAACCATCATTAGTTAAAACATGTAATCATAGATAACAGACATGCCTGAATTCAGCAGACCCAAAAGGAAGGGAAACATATTCATTTTTAACAGGACACAAATTAGTACAATTATTAATTTAAGAGTGAATCTTTCTGATACGTGGTTTATTTTATTTTTTCGCTTGCTACGTGGAACTGACCCTTTACAGACTTTAGGATTTATTTATTCATAAATGGGCTGCATAATGTAGCTATTTTTCATACAGGAACATTACATTTACTTTACGTTAAACAATCCTATAGCGATACAAAACAGCAATAATTCATACGTAGAAATCACCATTCAGCAGAACTAGCAACTTCTACTACAGGGTTATATAATATAATTTCTTACAAACACCTATCAGATACCCAAGGCTACTAATACATTTTTGCTTTCGGGAATTAAAGGGTTAACATACAACATAAACACCATACAAATAAAACACAAAATTATAATAATCATATGTGCAAATATGAACACTTTAGTATGATTTGACCATAACTAGCTGGCAATTTGGGATACTGAGGTGTAAATTGGTTATTATTAACATTGCAGAACATAGCACGTATTTTTTTCACCTATTAAATGTTCAGCTTTATTTTGCCTATGTGTTCAGTGATCATTGCATACTGTACATAGTCAAGATAGGCCTAATGTCAGACAGAGGTAGGTGATACAAATCGCCTATGTTTGCTTAGTAAAATTTAGTAGTTACAGTAGAATGTGAATAAGATATTTACTTACTTATTAATTATTATTATTATTTACATGCTTACAGTATTTGCATAAGCTTTGCAAATATATCACTGATGCTAATATGGCTTTAGTGAATACAGATTTAGCAAAGCTTGTTTTTAATGATTTATCTCGTTGCCCACATTATAAAATTGCATCAGAACTTTCACACTGTGTTAAAAATAGTTTCTTATTTTATGTTTATGTTTTTAAAGTTCTCATTATATTTTCACAATTTACGTACATTTTTGTGTAACTACCATTCGAGAATAGGAGTTTGTACGCAATTTACCAATGATATTTGTATGGAGCCAACATATGTTATGTGTACCCAAGCATTCTACCTGTGTCATGCTTACTCTGTAAACTATCATTCTCAATAGGGACTCTATAAGCACTTGTGGCTACACAACTTGCACACAGAACCCCTGTTCCAGTACGGAAGATACACAAACATTTACGGATATTGCTCAACTTTCGCAGGAAGATTTAAAAAACTATTAAGTAATCGTATTTTGGTACATTCATCATCTTCAAAAAAGGTTTTTAAAAAAAAGGAGAAAATGTACAAGAAAATCTAAAAACTCTTATTTTTGGGGGATTGAAGTTTGGTTTATATTTGGGAATTGTATGGACACAAAGTAGGAGCTTATTCTCTATCCCCCAAAGCAGCTGATCAGGTGGTTTTTAGAAGAAATTTCTCATTGATTATGCCACGAGTGTTCTTATGAAACATTTCATAAAACATTTACAGAAACTTTTGACTATAAAGAAAAAGTCACAATAACTTTACAAGAAAACTCACAGGACAACCGTATATAGCTCATCCATTGGTAACATGCATTACTTGAACATTTTGTACAGTTACTGTATAAATGTGCAATATACAGTTTTCACACTTAAGATGTTTGAAATTGTTCCAACTGCGTTGGCAAATTTATTTGCATAGAGTATTTGAACATTTTATACTATACTGCTAGATTTTTTGCCAAACTTTGCTTGGCTAAAAAAATTGTGAAAACTACCTTAGATGCTGTAAGAATCTGCAAAATTTTGCAACACTTAAAAAAACAGACCCTGAAATTAGGCTTTTGCTAGAGAGAGAGAGAGAGGTTTCAATTCTGTCAGCACTCCCTCTCTATGCCTCCTCTCTTTCTACCTTCCTTTCTCCATATTTCCACTTCCCCCATCCTCCTCCTCCTCCTCCTCCTTATCTTCATCCTTCTCCTACCCTCTCCTTTTCTTCCATACTCAAGCATTACCTTCCTTTCTTCTCCAATCTTTGTCCCCCTTTCTCCTTCCCTCATCATTTTTCCTCTCTTCCCCACTTTACTCTTCCCATTACCAAACCCTTATTTTATTCTCCTTTTCTTACCCCTCTCTCTATCCAACTCATCTATTTTTTCCTCCCTCATCCTGCTGTCCTCATGACCACTTAATGTATTGCTTTTCTATCTCCCATTCCTCCCCTAACTACTTTCCCTTCCTACTTTCTTTCACTGTTTCCCTGCCCCATTTTCCTCATGTGCTGCTTTCAGCTCCTTAGTCCTGAAGATAGTAAAAGCAATGATGTGACAGGGTGTCCCATATGATTGACACAAATTGTAACTAATAAGATAGACACTGTGTGTTAAATACATTATACAGTTCCAAAGTGCGGGAAAAGAAAATTCTGCTTGTGCAGCCAACACAATATATACAAACCAGACCTGATGAAAGGTCCATATGGGACCTGAAACTTTGCCTTTCTACTGTTCTTGGCTATCACATTAAATGGAGAATTGCATTATGAACTTGTGAGTAGAGCTCTACTTTGTATCTCTGTCCCAGTGGAGACTTGTACTTTAAAGAATTTGTTTTTTAAAAATACATTTTTCACCAATGAGTAAGAGTGCCTTTACTCTTTGCAAAACTGGGGCAACATTGGTACAACAAAGTGCCCTATATTCACTAAAGCAACAGACCTCATAGTATCCTACGGGGCATGCTGTTGACTTGTTGTTTGCGGAACTGTGTGTTCCTATGTGTTCATTGTTGAATGGGGTGCATTCATAGTGTGCCATAAACAACACTTTTAAATGCTATCTTTTTGGCATTTTTAATCTAATTAAATAAATATATTCAAATTATTATATTTCATGAGCGAATGGAAAATACTAAGGAAAAATAAATAAATGTGAAAAATCAAAAAATAATTAATGAGACTTGAGGCATTTGCTTATTTTACTTAAATCTGGAACCATTATTGGATGCAAATGAATTACTGGGTAATGAGTCAGAAAGGATTTGTAATGCCTGAAACTATTTTGCACATCTAGAGACTTATTCAAATATTTGCTTTCCCACTGCACAATCTGCAGTCTCTAATCCCGCTCACAGGTATTCATTTATTTTAAGACAAATTTTCTCTAAATGTATACTGGCACTATTGTAGAAGTACCATCTTTTTTTAGTGCCATCATAAATTAAGAGCCTTTTTGGACAGAGGTCATTATGCCCAACATTCCTATTTCTGAAGCTTTTACATTCTTTAATGATTTTATAATCCCACCTCTATGAGAATAATTTACAGCCCTATTAACAAAAGATGACTAATAGGGCTGTAGGCAATTCTGCAAATAAAAAATAAACATACCATAAAAAGGATTGAAATTCAAATGAATATATATATATATGAAAACAGAGAGAAAAAGATCCCAAAATCGCACTCTAGCGTACAAAATATCAAATTTATTAAACACATGAAACATATACAAAAGATCCACAGTGTCCACAGTGTCCCCAAATATACAATATATATATACAGTATACATTAGGGCCAATGTTCTGATCCAATTGTATCTATATTTAACTGTTACCATCTAGTCTAGATATTCCCTCCCCATCAAGTCCCATTTAGGGTCTGGATGAGAAAAATACCAGATTTAGGTGTGACATAGAAAATGTAGTATTTCCCATTCTTAACCTCCCATTTCCAAGGGCACTAGTTATTTGGACATTATTATTATTGTTTATTTGTAAAGCACAAACACATAATGCAGCACCGTACAATGGGGTTTACAGAGATATGTATATTACATAAGCAGAATGACATACCAAATAAGGACACACAAGCGCAAACACATACAGACGGTAGCAAGGGCCCTGATCGTGAGAGTTTACAATCTACAGTAGAGGACATACATTATAATTAAAACTGTGGTAGCAACAGGATGAGTTTCTATATTATTTAGCATTATTTTATGTGCCAGTACAATATTGCTAGTAGTGGTTAAAAATCATATTTTTTATCTAAAATAAAATAAACAATTTAACTTGAAATAAACAAACGTGGTATAGACGGTATATTCAAACTTTTAATGGAAAAACAGCAACCTCTGACTCTTTGGGTCCACATGTAGACACACAAAAGATTAAGAAAAGTTAAGTTACAATATAAAGGAACCAAGTTAGGTTTTAAGATAGAAACATAAAAATGAAACGTTCTTCCATCTGAGCTAATGTTAGCTTTTCTTGCTAGAAGTGTATCATTTTTATTAAGGATTGTGTTAACATATTGAGCAACACAACAGCTTGCCAATCCGATATAATTGAATTTTACAGCTATGTATTGTAAGCAGGTGCTGTGAGTTATCGAGGGGCCCCAAGGATCCATAGTCTTTCGAATAGATGTCTAAATTCCACTCCGTCCAGATGTGTTCTACATCAGTGATGCAACGTGGACAGTTTGCGGATTGGATGACAGGTAAAGATGCATTTGTTATTAGATCAAAAGGGAAACAAATCAAAACCAACATTAAAAATGTTAATTTATAAAAGGACAAAAAAAAAATCCAGCACAAGTTTGTTTGACATTCAACAAATTGGTATAGAAACTAGTATTTTTAGTTTTGCAGTAAAAGATTACTTTCCATTGATTTTGAATTTAAGACAATTAAGGTCTAGGAAAGGGGGGGGGGGGGGGCGGATGAAAAGGATGTCTTTATATATTTGTAATGTCCTTAAATGCATAAGTCCAAAGAAAGGGGATTTTACACATTGAGCAGTGTGCATGGAAGCAGGAAGAGTGACTCAACATCAGGCACAGACTAGTTAATATCATATCCAGCGTTATTTCAGTGAGGCTGTACATTTCTCACCATGTTTGCTATGATCGTGCTTTACTCTATGCATGCATGCCTACATGTGGGAATTAATCCCACCTATGTTCTACCCACAAGCTCATTTACATCTAAAGAAATGAATTTCCTCTATCTTGCAGAAAAGGGGCCAAAGGAATATAGAAATTTAGGGCAGACCTGGACCACAAGGCCCACATAGTTTGCCCATTCTCCTACTTGCTTTGAAGCCTCAAAATATATTTGACTGTAACATACTGTACTAACTGTCCTTGATTTTTACTATACCCAGAGAGAAAAGGTCAATCAATACTGATTTTACCTGTGCCCACATGAATGTACTCATCTTTAATTCTGTTTTCATTTGTGACCATGTTTGTGCAACTTCATTTTAAGCATAAGAAACTAGTCAACATCTCTGCAGTTCTCAGATGGTCAATCGAGCAGAGAACTATTGTTCCATATAGTACTTCCCACTATCCATCCAAGTAAAGGCTTCCGAATATACAAATACCCTCTAGCAAACATGGTGTTGCATTTGTGTAGTCTTGTATAAAACTGTAATGACTATGAACCCACTCTAATAATAAGAAACAATATAATCTCAGCAGTGACTCTAATTCTAACGTGGGCCGGACTATACTGCAAAACTGCACAACTAAATTATTGCAAACAATCAACATTATTTAGGGGTGTATTGTCACGGAGACCAGGACTATCAAACAAGAGATCAATTCGCCAGACAGGATAACAGAGTTAATAAAATGAATTTATTGGAAAAAAAGTATCCACAACTGTCAGTACAGAAAACTTACACTCTCATATGGAGTAACTGGTAACACTCTATAGACCTAGGTGCAGGGAGGAAGTTTTCCCTGTTCTGCTCTCACGCAGAGCAGAGCACCACTTCTGAAAACCCAACTGCCTCACAGGTGCCAAGAACTCTGGGATGACCTGTAACTGCCACTGACTCTGGCTCGTTAGTCATAGAACTAACTAGGGGCCTCCATCCCCACCTTTATACGTTATGCCACAACGTGGATCCATTAAGGGATGGTTAGGACCAGGTGTTTACAATATGACCCAGCCCCTGATTGGTGGGTTTAACTGCAACATGCATAAAGTTACATGAAAACTGTTACAGGGAAACATCACAGAAAACTTTGCAACATTTCTCTTGAACACAGAATTAACCCCATGTCCCTGAAGTGCTGGAACCAGACTTACAATACATATATATACAGTACAGGCAGTCTTCGTTTTACAACGCTTCGTTTTACAATGAATGGCTTATCCAACGCTATACAATGCATACCTATGTTCATTTTTACAACGCCAAAATGGCTTATCCAACGCTCTTACGACGCTTTGCAAAGTTGTTTATGTGTATATAATATATATATTATATAATATTATATTATACTACATAATATATTATATTTTTATATTATATTATATATTATATATATATATATAATACAGTATATACCCTATATAATTTATGTGTGTGCTGCATATCTTATTGTCTGCGTAAAATATTTTGTGTATTTTAGCCTTAAAAATGCCTTCAGGAATTGAACCTTTCATTTAAACAGTGTTCCTATGGGAAAACGTGTTTCGCTTTATAACGTTTTGCTATCCCGGAAGAAGCCTTTTTGACGAAACGGCCGTCGAGCAGAGCTGTGACAGCACCCCTACCTCCTCCTGACCCGTGTGCTGCATTGCAAACATCCAAGATTTCTTTCTGAGACACTGCTGATGCCCGAAGCAGGGATGCTGGTCTGTATTGTGGGATTCTCCTACTGCCCTGTTCAATACTCATTGGCAGTGCGCTGTGTCCCTGGTTTGCTTAACCCTGACCTCTGCTTATACTCAGCATGATTTCACCATTTGGGGACTTACTTTGAATACTACTAGTACATCATTTGGACTTCCTCCCTTTGCTGTTCATCTCATGTGTTTAGCATAGCACTGGCATCAGTGTAATTATTCTGTTTGCAGCACTTTGTAGGGTCATCTGTATGTTTACCTGAGTGGCTTTGTTTACATTACATGATTCTTTTCTCAGCCAGTTACAGTAGGTATATTTGCTGTGTGTTTTACTATGCTCATTATTACACCTACTTACCATGCCTGTCATGTTCATGTCATTCTATGCAGTATTTGAAGTAGATATTTCTCTTTCTGCTGCTTCACTAGCAGGTATTTGAAGTTGAACTATTTTTCATGTCGTCTGGTTTGTTCAATAATTTTTTCTCAGATCGGCCGATCTCATTTGCATTACTGTGGGAATAAATATTTTTCCCCTGGTTCTGCTATGCCAAATTTGAACCCTTATGCCTTGGGTTTTGCCAGACCTTTGTGTGATTTGGTGTAGAATTTAACACAGTGTTTACGCACAGCAATTTTCAATGTGGTATTTGTTTGGGTCTGTCTTGTGTGTTTTTTTTTTTTATTGCTCATTGCTAATAAAGTACATTTTTTCTATTTTTTCAATATAGATTGTTTGAGTGCACCTTCTTGACCCTTCTTCCTCTCTCTTTTTACCATATAATTCCTGTGGGTCGGTAGCACCATCAGAGGGTAACTATTTACTCTAATTACTGGTTATCCTAACAATTAGACCATATTGGGGTGATTCAACTGCGGCACCTATTTTGTGTTTTATATACATATATATATGTGTGTGTGTTAATATATATATATATATATATATATATATATATATATATATATATATATATATATATATATATATATATATATGCAAATATAGCTGTATGCTCATCTGCATGTCTTAGGCAGGTCTGCAACCCCGCCTTTCCCCATTATCACCCAGCATACAGCACTTCCACTGCAGCAAGGGATTCTGGGAAATGACATGCAAATGAGAACACAGTGTCACTTTTTGCCTCAATAACCATTTTTAACATGGTTCCCTATAGGCTTAAGCTTGCTGCATGGTCACAGCTTTGAGCACAGCCAGGGTTAAGGTGCATACCCAGAAAACCACCCACAGACAGCTGTTTCGACCTTGATGGGTCTCATCAGTGTGGGGTTGATTTTACTGGGAATGCAAGAGAGGCTATGGGATAGGCTAAACCATAATACTGAGTTAAGTTATGGTGAGTAAAAAAAGTGACAAAAACCCTCCACTGGAAAGCAAATATGCAAATATAGCTGTATGCTCATCTGCATGTCTTAGGCAGGTCTGCAACCCCGCCTTTCCCCATTATCACCCAGCATACAGCACTTCCACTGCAGCAAGGGATTCTGGGAAATGACATGCAAATGAGCACACAGTGTCACTTTTTGCCTCAATAACCATTTTTAACATGGTTCCCTATAGGCTATATATATATATAGGTATATATATATGTGTATATATATATGTGTATATATATGTATGTATATATATATATATATATATATATATATATATATATATATATATATATATATATATATATATATCCAGAGGTGTGCAAACTGGGGTGCTGGGAGGTGCGAGATTTTCGGGGAGGGGGGGTGCAATGCTTGTAGTGGCCCCACGCTATTCCCAAAAGCATTTAAATTAAATGATGGGGGAGCGTGCGAGGTAAGTTCCCCTACCTGAACTCTGGCTGCTTATGGTGAGCCTTCACCTTGAGAAAGGCAGTATTTGACTGCCGAAACGTTGGACTTTATGGCATATTAAACCTCCTTTTGAGTAAAACCGTGTGCCTGCTTCTTCTTCTTTGTACTGGAACATTTGGGATTACAGGAGCTCCCCAGGACCAGCGCACTGGCAGCTAAGTACCCCACCTCTATTACCATTGATATTGAGTGCGTGTCTCATCCTCTGTCTATGGTGACACGTTGCCATCGTGACGTCACATGATGTTATGACATCAGAAACGCTGGTGACAAGGTAAGGTAGGGTGGCGGGAGCAGGGGGGCAGAGGAGGCAGGGGGCGCAAACTAAAAAGTTTGTGCCCCCCTGCTCTATTCGAAAGTAACCATTAGAGCAGCACTTTACAGCTAAATCTATAAAACAAAATTGCAATATTTATCATTTCACACAACAACCCATATTAATTACCACAGGTTTATTTTCAGTGTGACGTCTGTAAAACTTCTGAAATAAGTCCTGAGAAATGGGTCTCCAATTGAGTTTAAATGATTGAGAACTAACTGGTAACTATGTATTTTACAGCTATACATTTTTAAGTTAAACATAAAGTTCAACTTGTTCTTGCATAAACTGCTTCACTGCTTGACCCAATTTTTAACAGAAGTACTCTTTTTTGTATGCACTTAAAACATTGAAATACTACACACCTAGCAATTTGAAATAATAATAATTGCAGTCCTCCTCACAAATATTATAAATACTTGATTTATAAAATAATAGGAATGATGTCTTTCTGAAGTGAATGGGGATTTACTGTGTGTATTATGGATATTTTATATATTGTACATTCCTGTTATGTGACTCAAGATTCTTTTGGATGCTTCTTCAAAGAAACTACAGTATACTCATGGTGGCTTTGATACTATGGGGTTTGTGCATCATGTCTGCACTTTACAATGCAAACTGATGGTCTTATTTCATCAGTGTTAAGATTTCAAAATCTTTGGAATTAACCCCTTCATTATCTTAGCAGCTACAACCGGCGGTAGTTGCCCAGGGGAGGGTGGTCAGGCCGCCCAGGTGGGTAATGGGGGAGGGGGATTGACCCCTTAATTACATATCTGGAAAATAGTAATTTTACCCACTACTGTTCTGTATGTGTTATGGGGGGTTGTTGTGGGTACAGGGGGTGGGCTGTGGATTGGTAGTAGGTATTTTAATGTTTATTGGGAGTAGATGGGGTGAGTGAAGGGGGTACTTAGCCCAGGGTGGGTGGTTAGGCCTACCAGGAAGGTTATGTGAGGGGTTAACCCCTTCATTACCTTAGCGTTTACTGCAGTATTTAAATCCCCCATTCACATGGGCCGTGACGCGGAGGATTTAAAAATGGCGGGAATACCGGCATCACATACGAAGGAGGCATGTAACTCATGAAGCAGGGGGTCCCCGAGGCTGAAATCAATGCGGCTCAGTTCAGGAGACCCGCTGCTCCCATACACTATTAAAATTAATATTTAAACTGCATGATCACCAGTAAGAGCCATGCATGAAGATGCGGCATTTAAACAAACAGATTCAGTGCGATAGGACTAAAAAAAAAAAAAGTCATGCAATCTTGCAATTTTTGACCACACTTTTATTTTTACTATTTTGACACATGTTTTATAGTGTGGTAAAACAATATAGAGTCGTATGCCATTGAGTGAATAGGCCACATAGTATGGGAATTGCTATGGCATTTTTTGCAACTGCATACAGACCACGCTCCAACCTGAGAAATACTCCACCCCACAATGAGCAGTGTCAATGTTCAAAATTGACAAACGGGGTTCAGTTGATAAGTAGTTTATTTCAATTCGTAGTATAGTATGATCATTCTCATTCAAAAGTCTACAAGACTCTCTGCCAGGGAGTGTCCAGGCAGCCTCTGTATACACTTTTGGTTCCTTCGTCTAAAACCGTTACTAGGCAGATTACACTAACCACTCCTTAATTCTTAAACCAATCATATTACAGCCCATTAAACCTGGTTAAAACTAGCCTCAAAACAGCTATGAATAGGTTCCAGGTACCAACTCTCACTAGGAATGTGGGCGTTACTTTAGGCACATTCGTAAATCAACTTAGGAGCGAAATCACCCATTTACACACCACATACACATTCCTTCACACAAAATGGATACTGACATAACTGACTTTACAAAATGGAAACTGAACATGACTTTCAATCCTTCTCCAGAGACCCTCCCAGTCCATTTCAGTAATATATCAACAGTATCTTTGTTTCAGCAATATTACTTTGTCAGCAGCAACTTTACCTTTTTGTTTCAACATTGTCCCTCATTCCCCCTGTACTGTAAGCTTTCACGAGCAGGGCCCTCATTAGCTATGTATCTGTTTGTGCATGTCTGTATAACTCTGTTAATGTAATGACCAGATCTCTATACCCCCATTGTACCATGCTGCAGAATATCTTGGCGCTTTACAAATAAATGATAAGGATAAACTATCATAAGCATTAAGTCAGATGATTTTAGGGGCAAATTGACTAATGTCAAATTGACTAATGAGTTGTATCACACCGAGATCTGATATCAACTTCAATTCAAGTCAGTGGAGATCGGGTGCTATGCCCTGCATCAGATCAAGTGAATTCCAGCATTAAAATTCCTTGCAGTATTGTAGCTATTTATTTTGTTCTGAAGAGAGTCTACTGTTGCCTCCATATGCCAGACATTAAAAAGGGTTGTTTATTGAGTTCTGTATCTATATCCTATGCACATTGTAGAGGCCAAGCATAATTTGGACCAATCCAATCCAAAACGTCGCCTGCCAGAAAATGTGTTCAGCAAGCTACAAATCAGCCAAATCCTGCTCATTAATTTGTGTGATGATATATTGTCTAAAACAATGAACTACACTCTTAAATTAAATGCATACAAATTCTGCTATACTTGTAGGCAATTTGGACTGAACTACAGCATTTTTTATGCTTTTGGAGCAAGGCCAGCAGGGAATTGCTTTACACTGCAATATGTTTCTAGCTTTTCTACTAGGAAAGGTTTAGCATTGATACCAGAGTGATTCTAATCTTTAAGAAGCTTTTCTGATACCACATATGGCAGCCCAGTATGTGTCATGATTATGAAATAATGATTATTGTGTATGATTTTAAATATAACAGCGCAATGTTTAATCCATAATTATGGAGAACTGAAACATCATATGATACCTGTTAAATGTTGATGATCAAGTCAACATTTTTTATTGGTAAATAAAATGAGCACATGTCCTTTCACATCATACATTAATCAGTAAATAAGTATTTAAAACTTGAGGATAAAACATTCATTTTTTTCTACAGACCAAATTTTCCCTTTTCATTTATTTGGAGGGAGTCTCACACATATCATGTATTGCCAAATAATTGTCATTAGAGCATTTTCCATGGAGAAAAAAATTATTCCATGATTATTTATCCACATAACCACAAATTTCACTCACTTGGATTACAAAATCTTGACAGCTAAAATATCCATATCCCTAGTGGCCATCAGTAGGAATTACCATGGAAGCCTAGCGTATGAGATCCCAAATTTAGATTGTAAGATCTTCGGGGCAGGGACTTCTTTTTCCAAATGTTACTTTTATGTCTCAAGACTGGGCCGGATTTAGGTTTTGCGGGGCTCAAAGCGGCATGTTGGCAGCGCCCTCCCCCACTGCAAAAATAACCCGGGACACCTAGACCAGCAGCCCTCCTCCGGCAGCGGCGCGGCATAATGTGACATCATGTTGCCATTGCAAAGCAGCGTCATATGAAGCAGTAAGAGGCGGCCAACTAAGGACATGGTAAGAGTACGCACACGACCACACCCGCACCCACCTGACTGCATGTCCAGGTGCCACTTGCTCTCTCCTTTCTCTCCTCCTGTCGGCGCCAGGTTCAAACTTCGACCAGTGGAAGTTCCAGCTCCCCCTTCTAGTCATGTGAAAGTTGGATCGCAGCACTGACAGAAGAGAGCGCTGGGCCCAAGGCGGCAACCTTGCTCACCATTGCCCTAAATCCTGCATTGATTTATGTTATATTATTATCTCATGTGTATTACTGTTGTGAAACGCTATGCACATACTGTAGATGGCGCTACACACATAAATCTACACATCCATACATACATGTAGTAGTTGTCTCTTAAAAGCCTATCATGCAGAAGTTCATGGAATCATAACTCTGTGTAACTAAATATCTGTATTTCTTAAAAGTCTGCATACAATTTGAAGCTTGGAGAGGTTTGAGAATCATGCTAAATGTCTTTTTGTATAAATTGTCTCAGAATACTGGTACATACATGTCCCATACTTGACACTTGTAAACTTCATTGTAGATTTAATATTACAAGAGGATGTGGACGTGGACGTGTACATTGCACATGCTGCAGGTTAAAGCAGCAGTACTACATTCTCCCTTTGTTTTGTTTTTTCTCTTTTTTTATCACATTTAATGTATACAAATTTACAGATGAAATATTAATATAATACTATCAATATCTAGTAGAAATACACACTCATGGATAACATATTATTTGCACATGTACTGTATACACTGTAATAGTTATTTATTTAATACACTGAAATATATGCACATTATAATATATTAGATCTACTATATATTGTTAAATATCCCTTTTTTTAAATTAACTGATTTTGTATTATTATTTTTTATTATTATTATTATTATTATTATTATTATTATTATTATATTATGAATTATTTTAATGTACACACTTGTAGCTTAATCATTATTTGCACTATTATACACATTATATTTCCACTATTTATTCTTCCATTAGAGACAACTTGAATTATGCATTTATATATGAAAGTATTCATTATTATTATAGATTGTATTTATACTGTTGTTAGTCATGCATGTATAGATTTTACCAAGTGAGCAGCCCTTTGAATTTTTAGGGCACACATTTTAATAGTAGTACAGTATGTAGCTATGAGCTATGAATTAGATATCTGTTAAACAACAATGAAACTAATAGGAAACACATTGCAGTTTATCCCTAGTCTGATGCTATTAAGGAATGCATTGGCTGGTTATATTTTCAATCACTGTTTAAAAGGCAGTGGCTCCTTGAAGTAACAAGCACGATCACAATATAACGAAATGTGATTGGTTCAAACGGGCTCTACAATACACACTAGCAACCTCAATACGTGTACCCCTGACGAAGCACGGAACTGCGAAACGCGTAGAGGTCACGTGAGGTTGCTGCATGCTTTCCTACTGGTTGAGTTCTAGACTGGTGAAGAGAGGATTCAAGATCTGATCCAGCTGGTGGTGTTCATGGTCCAGACCATTGCAACTGTATCCTGATCTCCCGGTCTAATCCTTCCAATATCCTTTTGTCCTTAGAGGACTTTTTAAATTAAAACATACCATATTTTTCAAACTATTCCTCAGTGTGCTTTCTGCTTCTTGTCTTTGTGATTTTTTTTAGTTCTCTTGTGGGAGGTCACTCTGTAGGAATCAATTGAAATACCCCTGCTGACGGCTGCACAGGGATTACAGTTTTTTACTACATTTATGTGGAACAGCACGAGTGCGGATATCCTTTTTTTTAAACCCAGTGAGAAGGAGTGGCTCAGTGACCTTGGGCAAGTCACTTTATCTCCCTGTGCCTCAGGCACCAAAAAATAGACTATGCCCCACATAGCAGGGACCTGTGCCTGCAAAAAAATGTTTGTGTAAAGCGCTACGTAAAAGTAGCAGCGCTATACAAGAACATGTTTAAAAAAACATTATGCAGAGGATCATATAATCATAGCTCAGCATAGCTAAATATCTGTTTTTATCAAAAGTCTGATAAATGTTGAAGCTTGGAGGGGTCTCAGAATGTTGCCAAATGTATTTTTGTATACAGTAGGTTGCATATAAGAATACTGTTACATACATGTCCCATACTTGACACTTGTAAACTTCACTGTAGATTTAATATTACAAGAGGATATGGACATGTGTATATTGCAGCAGGTTAAAGCAGCAATACTACATTCCCCCTTTGTGTTTTTCTCTCTTTTTTTCTTATTTGTATATGTAAAGCATGTGACAATGTATAATTCTACATGTGACGTTGCAAGCCTTTCCTAGGTAAGAAAGATGAAACTACTGTAGTCATGCAGCCCCTGGCTACTAGATTCCCTGCCTAACACGTAAGTCCTTGTATCAGCGCAGGCAGTGTTAGGGATAATTCTGCATACTGTACGTAAGCATACTCCACCAGTGAATGTGGGAGACAGGGATAGACCTTTGGGGCATCAAGCCCTGGAGGTTGAGTCCAGGGACCAAGAGAACAGCCAGCTGCGAGGTGACACTCCGCTGGGTTATGTAGGGTCCAGTGGGGGATAATCTCTATTGCTGTCAGAGAAGAGAGCGTACGGATGTATGCTGTACATGTCGATATACTGTTGCTGTACTATCAAGAATAAAGACCAAGTTACTGTTATATACTCCTGCCTGAGGCTGCAGTTCTTCATGGAGAGGGTGAGAATGTTTTCCACAGGGGACTGCAACTATCTGCAATAGGCCCTGTGGGAATGTAGGCGCTGTACCACCGAGCAAATAGCTATTCATCCCCCAAAAGCCTGTCCTGTCTATCCCCAACAACATCGGTGGATGCTCAGGGCCTTCTGTGAGCCTAACTGGTAGCACCAACAGCAGTGAATTATATGATAGTAAGATAAAACTAATTTAGTACTTTAACTCCAAGGATCACTTTTATATAGTGTATATAGGGATTTTTCCTTTATATTAATTTGTGACAAAGTAAACAAGCATTGCCTTTTTTTAATTCAACAAATAAAAACCTTTAAGGAATGATGGCTGAGCATAATTCAGTTATATTATATGACTCAAGTTTACAAAAATAATATATATTTTTCACTAAAGGTTTAACATGCTTCAGAATATTATAATTTAGTGACCTATTACAGTACAAAAGCATGATCACATATATTTTAAGGTTTAGAAACTGGCAAAAGCAAATTGAGTATGCTTATATTGTGATACAATCACTGTCTCTAGGTGCTGGAATAGTGCAGTAAGGGTGCTTTCCAGTGTACAAACAGTTAACCTTCATCTGGAAAGCTTGCTACAGGTGCAACTAATTATGCAGGCTGGACTCCTGAAATAACAGGAGTTTTAAAAGTCAGAAAGTTGCCTGCACACAGAGAGGGACTGATTTTTCCCAAAGAAGGAGGGAGAGAGAGATTCTCCCCAGCTAGGAAGAGGCTGGCACAGTTCCCTAGGCTCAATGGATAGTGGTTGCGGAGCCTGCTTGGACTGCCTGTGGTTTAATCCCAGAAAGAAGAAGGCAGAACGTGAGAGTGCACTGAAGCAGGGATGCCCTGTCCAGGATATTGGAACTACAGAAGGATTCTCTTAACTCTTTTGAGGCCAAGCCTCCCAACAGAAACAGGTAAGAACTACACATTATATTGCTGTGCCTAGAGACTGTGTATATTGTTTATATATAATAGTACATGTTTTGGGGTGGTAACCAGCTTAGCTAGCCACCCAGTTCGAAAGGGCTGGAGCTATTGTGTAGTTAGACTCCTATGAAGGAGTAGGTGTTTCTTTTATGATTTGTTTTTGTATTAAAGGGACGGTGGGCCTGTTATTGTTTTATTTAACGTTTGTAAATAAACCCTGTGTAGAGATGTACAAAGTTTCCTGCCTTAATCTGGGACACAAGGTCTTGCAACGCGATACAGACATCACAATATGTACACAATTGGGTTCCTAGGCTTTGCCCCATCTTCGGTGACAAAGCTTGCATCTATTTGTATTTCATTGCTATATGTACTGCTGTGATTACCAGTGGCAAATAATAAAGTGAAGAAGAAGCTGTTTCAGAAGGAATAGGAGCTACATTATTTTTCTCAAAGTTCCAGATATGAGAAATAGTCTAACAATGTCAGTAGCTGAAGCAATGCAAGTTCATACTCCTCAATTGTGATTGCATTAGCAAAAACAATATCAAAAGGTATGCAGCCTCGAGTAGGCAATCAATCAGACAAACAGATGAAACATACGTAACCTGACTGTTTTTCGTAACTCGAAAATACTATTAGTACCAAAATACAGGCACAGTACGTTTTCTACTTTCACTATATTTTTCGTGTGAATAATTTCGTAGAGGTGCAATAATATAATATTACTTTTAAGCCCATTAGTAGCCAATAAGTTTTTCAGAACTGTATTGGAACCAGCCTAAAAGGTATCATAACCTACTGTACAATAGCAGTACATTTATCCCCAACAATACAGTTACTGGAACATTGAACTGTCCTCCTGCAAATGCTATTTTCTGTGCCTATCCATTGTGTACACATACAAAACATATTTAAGCTTTTCATTTTCAATTTCTAATCTCTACTAACCAAATGCATCAAAAATGATTGTACGTGTCAAACCAAAAGACTTGGAACATAATTGAACAGTGTAGGATCACACAACATTGCGATGTTGCTTACAGTTGTAATTAATTATCCACAGTGAATATTCAAAATTTAATTAAACAAGATGCAGTGATCCACTATAATAGAAGTTACTGCATTGTTGACTAAGCGTTACTCTGTTGCTCATTATATTGAATAGGGACCCCTGTTGTCATGCAGCATTACTGTAGACAGCTAAACACAGTCTATGGTAGTGTGGTATTCACCAATAATAAATGATGCATAATAACAGAATATGAATAACCCATAAATGTAATGATAATAAATTATTTTGTTCATCTATTCCCATTTGTGAACATATTTGTGCTTAAGAAGTAGACACTAGTATTTGACATTTAATGCAGCCACATCAGTGGCCTCTATAAGGACTCGCACGCAAGGACTATCAGTCTATACATGCCATTGGTAGGCAGCTATACTGACTACACTGTTTGACTTCCCATGGCCTTTAAAAATGCGGTTGCACTCTCCTCCAGTGCTCCACAACAAGTTTGCTACCCTGGAGGCAGGCTCTCTGTTCCACAGCTGCTTGGAAGCTTCCAGACTTGCTGCTGGCTCTGGCAAAACCCTGCTTTTGATGCTGGCTTGTCCTATTACTCTGCTGCTTGCTTCCCATTCTGACCTTTGGCTTGATCGATTACTCTGCATTACTTTCTCTTTGCCTGCTCTGACCTTGGGTCGTCTGAGTACCCCTTCTGCTTCTTCCTTCCTAAACTCTGCCTACATTGCACCGCGGTTCTCAACACCTGGTTCTAGCTATCAACACACATCCCTACTGATTCGTTATTACAAACTCTCCCCGTGGATACTCCTTCGAACCTTAACAGATTCACATATTGTAACAACAGAAGGCATGGAAGGAACTAGCAAGGGAAAGCAGCGGAAAATAAAGTCAGACAAGTAGAAAGAGAGAAGGGAAATGACAGAAGATGAACAAGAAAGAGAATTAATGTTGTATGAAAACTGCATACAAACGATGGGAAGGGTGGACACACAGTATATGGCAGAAAGCACCTGCCTACTAATTTTCTGAATGGAAAAGTAAATTCACACTACTTCCCTGGATAGGGTTAACAGTGTTAATTAGTACACTGTTAAATTGGGAATCATTTGAATACAATTTGATGTAATGCAATAAGCCAATATTTTTTTTTATTATTATTATTTATTAATATTTTTTTTGCTTTACAAAATCACCCGTATTGAAAAATAATAACTGAACATGTATCTGAATCGCAGGGCAGGACAACTAAAATTGCAAATTTTGAAATTAATTTTTTTTTCCAAAAACTTCGAGAAAATTTGAACTGAGAAAATTAAATATAAATCAAAAGTCAACAAGTACTAAGAAGAAAAAATGACATATGAAGGAGGCATGATTACCCCCTGTAATGCATTAGGCTCCAGAAAATAATGCGGAAACTAAGGAGGTAATCCATGTGTTATCATGGTTTTAATAAATGGCGCTTGAGGTAACTCTTATGTTAATATGTTATGTTAATAATGCGGTAGCGTTACCACAATAGATCATGTTAATACAAGTCATAGCACTAGCTACATCTGCATTTTAATGTACTGTACATTTATTTACAACATTCTAAAGTTCAACAAAAATGCAAAAATTTTGTTGCAAACAAGACAGGACTTTTTTTTTTTTACATCTTGAGTATTACACCGTCTTTGTTTTCTACTATACATCTTAGATTTACAGTAATCTCTCTTTAGCAGGAACTCCCCTATAACCCTTTTTGAAATTGATGTGTATTATATCATTCTGTTGATATTGTTTATTTGCCAAAACACCGGAGCCTGCCATTTTCAATGTACAAGTCTTTATTGGACTGTGCATCACCTGGGAACTTAATTTTGTGTGGACACCGAACAGAGCAGACATTGATGTTAAAAACGTAAAGATAATAACAAATGGTATTGGAAACCTTTTAGCAATGTATTTTATGTGATTCATTAAAATACTACTATAATAAAAGATCCACTATGATGCATATTCCTATTAAATTTACACCACCTTAGATTAGATTTTTTGTTGAAGATTGAAGAGAGATAGAATTATGCATAGAGACACACATTGTGATATATCTCATTATAATATATGCATCATGTACTGTGTAATTCCACCCTAATACACATTGGGATAAACAGGACCATAAATGTCAAAATAATTATTTAATTTACTAAACACTTATTGCTGATATGCAAGTGGCTAAATTAATGTAAATAAACACAGAGTTATGTACTGTATCATAGTTGCATAGTGTCATGTCCATACAATGGACAAAACGTAGGGCAAAAATTAGTACCATAACAAAGAAAAACTGTTGAAAGCAATGAAGATTTTCTGTAATAAATAAGGTACTGTTTTTGTCCCAGTTTTGTAGCTGAGGAACTTGGAGGGGGATGTGTTTCCAAGTCTCCCAGCTGCAAACATGGGGCAAAATTGATGCAACAATACTGTACTAGATTTATTAAATGAAACAATCACACTGGTTTAAGTAAGAATGTTTTTCATTTAAAAATGTGGTGCAATTATTTTTTACCCTGGTTTAGCAGCCAGGTGACCTTAATACAGTATATAGACCCCAAATGATCTGCAACCCCTCACTCTGTAAGCTACTGTTATTGCCATTTAGTAAAGGACATCTGATGGAGGCAATTGTTAACGAGATAGACTTCACTGTAAAAAAATTATATGTTTCAAATAAACAAATTACACCAAACACATGCAAAACTAGGACAACATTTGTAAAAAAAAAAAATAAATAACTGTACCAAATATGAAACAAAACCTACTAGGTTTCAATAAAAATGTTTCACTCTCTCCTCTCTGTCATTTGAGTGCCGATTTTTAACAATCCAGTCATGGATTTCGGATTGTTCACTGTCTGAAAAAAAAATCCAAAATTGAGGATTGGCCTTTTTGAAACTAATCCACGGACTAAAGGAACTGACGGATCCAAATCCACCCAAACCAGGCATAATTCTATTTTCCTTTTAATTGCGCCAAAAAATACACCTGACAAACTGCACTAAACCTACAGAATCAAAGAAAAATTTCTTCTAGGAAACTTGGTGCAGTTGTTTTGCTCCAGTTTTGTTTTCAGCAATAGAGATTTGTATGCAGGTGTGAATATTTGCAGCTTAATCTCAAACCAGGCACATTCGCTTCTTTTTAAAAATAAATAAATATTGGTGCATGCCGGCCCGCCGCCAAGGTGTGCATTAAGGCCCATTTGTGTGAACATTTGCAATCGAATACAAATGTCATTAAATTGAATATTCGTTTAAACAGCCGATTGAATGTTATCAAATTCCCAAAAAATTGAGAGGAAAAAGAATACAGCAGGTTTAGGTACATTCAACACACATTTTCCATGCCAAATTTGAGGTTGAATATTCTACTGCAAATCGAATTTTGTCCAAAAATGTGTCCATCTTTAGCCGGGAGACTTTGATCCTGACCGCCTATGTTTCCATGTTGATACTGTAGATATGATAGATAGACCTTATGGTTATGCGAAAAGATGGCGCTTGTAAATTTGGGATTAGATTAATTTTTGCAGTCATAACTAAACACATTTTGTAACAGATTTAATGTCACTTGTTTGCTAGTAGATAAACCGTTGCTTATTTCCTTGCAGACGTAAGAGTGACCAAGATCAACCTAGTATAATACAACATTTCCCAGTGAAAAGATGAAAGAGCAGAAAAATTGAAAGTTAAGTGTTGTACAAATTTATGACATTCATAATGTATATCTGTAAATCTGGCAAAAACTCATGTTTTAAACAATGTTCATAAATTGCACATTTGTCAGCATATCTCCCTATCTCTCGTGGTTTCAACAAAAATGAATTACGAATGTCTGGTTTTATGGAACTGTAGCAGAGGCCCTCTACTGTTCCCCCTACCTGCCTCCGGCGTGGGGAATGGCTCTGCACAATCGGGGCAAAGTGGCATTGGCGATTTTGGGTCCAGTACGTGTGCGCAATTGCGGCCGGAGTGGCGGCCATCTTAGGCATTGCTGAAAAAACTGCCAGAGACTACAAGTCCCAGGGGAGACTTTGCGGCAAAGTGGCGAGAGTGGCCGGTCTTGAACAGAGAACTGCTCCGCAGAATTCTAGAGTTGACAGTTAGTCGTGAGGGAGTTGAAAGCGAGAGAGGCGCAAGTAGTGTTCAGGGAGCCAGTGGCTTCCTGGCTAGGACTATATACTGCCCCTCTAGGTCCAAGATAGGCCCTGAGACACCAGTTTAAGTACTGTAGGGACTGCCCCTATCTGTAGGGATTTCCCTAGAGTGCTCAGTGCCAAGAGACTGCTGTTGCTGTGGATCTGGGATGAGACCCCATCGCTGGAGTTCATATCACACGGGCATAAGCCAGGACCATAAGGTGTGAGGGGATTGGTGTCGGAGGCCCCGCTGCGTGGGACATACTACAGCAATGCCCTACTGTCAATATACCCTGGCCTGGCCTGAGACCAGGAAGGTACCATCGTGCACCATCACATCACAATGGGGAGGGGGGAGGGTTGTGCTGCCCTCACACACACAGTTTGGGTAGGATCCACCTTGTGGACATCAGGGTTTCAGGTGCCCAGGGCACCCTCAGTACTTTGGGGAACCATCATTGTGTGATGTCTTTATTATTGTTATGAAGTGTGTGTAATTGTATTATTGTGTTATTACTGTGCTAGTAAAGTGTGTTATATATACATTGGTTGTATTAATGTCGTATTGTTTCCTAAGAGGAGTTAATCCCACCTATGCTGGTATCCTCATAGGTGGAGGCGCTGCACCCAGAGAGCGCAAACCCCAGACTGACAGAAGTGGAGGTTCAGGCCTCCTGTGAGCATACAGGTATCAGCAGCATGCGTAATCACCTGCGGTTTCCCATAGGCATAGGGAAAGGGGGTTACAGAACTAAATGTGGTTCTAGAGGGTAAATTTAAATTCCTAGCACTATGCAAAAGTTGTCATTTTGCTCTAATTGTTCCCGGAAGAGTGAATGTTTAATAGCACAGAATAGGTTTCCTCTAATTATTGTCCTTGTATCAACATTTGATTTTGAAAACAAATTATTTTTTTCCCCACATGCATTTATATACAATATTTCATAACAGTGCCAGGGAACACATCAAGTACTTTGTTTCCCTGGGAGACTTTTGTATTTTTCCTTCTTCAAATTTCTATGAGTGATGCAAGGACATGCTTTCTTTTTAATATGTCACAGGTGAATTCTTTTAGCAAAAATATTTAGCATTGTTCAATGGCAACTTTAAATGTATTATAGTATTAATTGGACTGTTGTTCTATCTACTGTATTTGACAAAGGGGGTTATGTACCAACATTACAAAACGAGTGCCATAATATTTACCAAACCTTTCTAGCTCTCTGTCCACTTAAAGAGGCAATTGCACTTAGTACTAAATATATTATACTAAAGCCAGTGACATGTTTAAGGGGTTACACATGGGTGATTGGTGCCTTTTTACTAAAATCTGATACGTGGCTGCAATAGTGTCCAATCTCACTGCATATTCAACAAGTTTGGCAAGTTTAAATGAAAACATATAATTATCAAAGATTTCCCCAATCAGAGGCCCATAAATTTATATTTTTATTACACACAATTCTCTTCTCTTGTTGCTTTAGATGTCTAATAAAGGGTGCTATATCTCTGTGATTAATTTATTCCCGCACAATTCATTACTAACCGAGGGGCTGCAATGAAAGAGAGGCCAAAATACACTAACATAACATAATTATACAGTATAGTAAAATACATTATAGCACACTAAATGAAATATGTATATACATCTTTTGTAAAGACTATTCAATATTAATAAATGGTGCAGTTCCACATACAGTATATACATTTGGGAATATAGATCTACGTGAATTATAATGCAATAATTACTATACACAATGAAAAAAAAACTCAAAAATAGAGAACAAGGGGTCGGAGAAGAAATGAAAAAAGGGAAAAATAAAAATATATATAAATCCAATCTGTTTTACTTCCATAAAAAAATGGGATAGTTATTCAAAGTAGGGAATAGTGGGTCTGCCGCTACTTAAAATGACGGCTCCACATCGGAATTCTAAAAAATGAAAACACAAAACGAAGCACAACCGCCCAAGATGTATTGTATAAGAAGAAGTTGTATTTTAAAAAATAAAGAGTCTAGAAAGTTTGGTTATCACACCTACATGGTTTCAACAAGAAACGTCAATACAAAATGAATGAACGTTCAAAGTAGGACTAGAGACATACTGTAGTCTGCCTCGGATGGGAAACAAAACCTCAACGGGAAACATCATTTTTTTTAAATGTAATTTATTCTTATACAAAATATCTCGTGAAGTTGTGCACTCTTTTTGTGTTTTCATAACATAATAATGCCATAAATGTAGGCTTGACTAACTAGGTTTCTAAAACTCACCACTTTGTTTTATTATAAACACTTTTCATAGTTAATCACATAAATTGTTCCAATGAATCGGTTAACTTCAAGTAGCAAGTGTAAATTATCTGCATAACGGTCATGGAAGGGACCAAAGTGTTGATAGAATAAGGATATTTTTATCTCGCATTAAGGAGAGGATTATCATTGCTTTAATTAGCGCCTGACACCTCTCAAAATACTCAACTAACATGCAGATGTAACTTGCTAATTAGTTTGAATATAACAGTTTTTGTATGGCGTGAAGAATGCTCTATTACATAAACAGGTGTAGCCGTTAGCCACAGTGATGCTACCATTTTTTTTATTTACACTGTAACACAGACCTTCTATAGGATTCAAGTGGAAAGTTAGCACAGTATACTCTGACATATCAACAGTTTAGACATGGCATAGATTGTAAAAAAAAAATATTTGTAAAGCTACACTTATTTTTAGGACACATAATTAGGGCACAATACTGTATTTTATTTGTGTTTATCATCTCACATGCATGTTATTTTAGGACATTTGCCTCAAGCAACTGCCTCCAGAGACAGAATCGACCTATTGTACATTTCTGCAACCAATGACCTGAAGCATTTTGTAATGACAGAACAAAGTCAAATGATCTTGAATGTGCCTCAGAGGTACTGTAGGTGTGGGCCTTAATTTTACATAAAGAAGTTATTGTGTATGATCAATGTTAAAAAGTGTGGCATGTTTTCTTCATAGTTCCCCTATTGATTAATATACATGTAGCCCTCTTTCCCTGTGACCTAAGGGACTACGCGTGCTGAGTCGCTAACAGGAGGCCTGATCCTGGGTTGATCATGTTCGCTAACACACAGTGCATCAACCTGAGAGAGATCCTAATGCAGTAGGATAACCTCTCACAGTAACCCACCAGTAACAGATAAGAATACGCACACACAGTATGGCTAACTTATATTTACTGGCATATAACGGATAACGTTGATAATAAAAAGGCCATACAAGGCTGCACCCACACAGTACTCCGCGCGACAGTAACACTACCCTGGTAGAACCCCCGAAGTATGGAGGTGCCTGGGCACTAAACTCATTAGTCTCCCCAGACAGGCCTACCTAAAGAGTGTGTGGAGTAGCGTTACCCACAGTGTGTATGGCCGTTGGTGCATGTGGTACCTCTCCTGGTCTCAGTCCAGACCAGAACAACCCAAAGATGTTGATCCGTGAATGGCAGAATAGTCCCACGCCGCATTTACCGGAACCTTTCCATCTGCAAAGGCATCCGCTTCTGCATGGTGTGAACTCCCGCTGGAGGGTCTCACCTTTAAGGGTCTTTTAATGCAATGGTGGTCTGGTCCTAGACCACAGGCCGCTAGTCACCGCATGGCGTCTGACACTATGCAGTACTGGGGAAGCATCCCTACCGATAGGCCTTCCCTGCAGCACACACAACCTACAGGGAGTCGAGGCCTAGCTTGGACCTGGGGGGAACTCTGGCCTAGTCCAGCGGAGCACTGTTCCATAATACCTTCTTCCTCTCCATCCTCCTCCCAACTGGTGTTGTGGCTAATTCCCGCCAAACCTAACTCTGCTGCCTTGCGTGGATCCAGAAACTCTATTGGCTCTCCTACTCCACATGGTATGCCGCCCCTAAGCCGATTTCAAGATGGCCGCTGCACTTCTAACTGCAATGCACATGCGCCCACACTTTGAATGGCCGCTGCAACTCTTCTTCCCTCTGTGCATGCATAGACCCTAGTGCGCATGCGCATCTTGCAAGATGGTGACCCCCGGTAGCTGGGTGCACCGCAGAGCATCTGGAGCACCGGAGCGCTCTCTCTTTTGCCCACAGTCTCCCAGGAGCATCCCCCACCTGCCACGGAGGTAAACGAGGGGTCGAGGCTACATCCAATATAGCAGAAGTTCAGTACAGTCCAAAAATCTGAACTGTGTTGCTCATCAATCTTGTAGGTTTTTTTTAGACTCTAGCAGCAAAATAGAGATTTGTAGTAGAGAAATGCTGCATGTCAAAGTGATTAGTGATTCACTATCTCGCAACTGAGATTGGGTGTGACTGTGAGAAAAAAAAGGTGCTGTAATTAAGCAGAAGAGGTGATAGTCTGTAATACTAACAAGAACTGGTAGCTGTGGCAGTATTGCCAAGGCAGAGAGGAGTTATACACTTTATAATATCTATGCTGATTATACTTTGATAATGTGGTGATTACTCATCCTAACTCTAAAATGGAAGAAGGGATATCAGAGCTCAATCCTGCATTAACTTGCCTTCCCCTTAATTGTATTATGTAAACCATCTGACATAACAGCTGTGCTCATCCTCTTGATCATCATTCGTTTCTTCCTCATCCTCTTCTATTAAATACTACTCTGCATTGTCATAGAAAAGAAGAGTACACAGTTTGTTTACATCCATACAGTTTTGACAGATCTTTATATGTATTATGGATCTGGGGCCTAAACTTGTATATCCTAAAGCAATTATTAAACAAATGTAAAAAATATAACATAGTAATATTCTATTCCAGGATATAACAGACAAATTAATAATCTTCTAATATGTGTTCTTAGTACTTGAAGTCCAGAAAATATACAAGGTTACATGCAGCTAGTACCATATTTCTAGCTACTGTAGGGTGTTAACTTCAAAGACCAGTACCCTTTTTTATGGCGAAATCTACACTTAATATATTAGTATATTTGGGTCTCTTTTTGAAATAGACAGCCATTAATATCAGAGAATGTTTAGACAATTTATTCTGATAATTGCTTTTTAATTCCCGGGCATTCTCTAAGTGAGGTAATCATCTGGTTGTAGAGGGAGACACACCAGAAAATATTCTCCTAGTCACACAGTCACAGAGGTTAATGATTCTCTGTCTCCACCTGAGAAATCCTGACTAGCTCATCCATTCAAGCCAAGTCCCTGGGGAGCAGAAACTACTTTAGCTTTGAAAGGCAGATTTCAATTAGTACTGTATGTGAACAAAAGGATGAAGAAATCAGGCCAATTTTGAGGACAGGATAGCTCTTGCAACAAAAGATTTTATATCCATCTTCCCTCACCTTAGGTGCACAGCTAACCTACATACAGTTTTTATTATTACGTCTAAGCAGTAAACAGATTTTCCCACCTCAGTCATCTCCCAATCTTATGCTGTGCCGCATAACATTTATCACCCACAATCAGAAAACTGCATTGTACTCATTTTTCAGTCTTTTCTGGCAGTTTCTATTTCAATCCATGTCCCCCAACATTACTTAGCTACCCTAAAGCGATCTTATTGCTTTTCTGTGGAGGACAATGCCAATTTGAAGTTCTCACCTATGATGGGCAATCTCTTTGGTGAAGAAGTGAAATAAGAAATTGCTATGCCTTTCAATGCCCATACCATTAATACAATCTTGACTTTTCCTCAAGCAGACTCGTGAATATGTTGTTATTACCCATTATAATGTTTGTAATATACCATCTTCTACATCGTTTTCTAGATTTCAGAATCAGTGACTTTACCAATCTTAAATTACCCAACAATATAATAATGAGTAGGGAGAGTGTTCCTTTTGACAAAGCATATTCTCACACATACTGAATTTCCTTCATGTATAAATAGTGTTTACACCAACACCGATTCAGATTGAGACAGAAATCAGAAGAGGAAATACATGTACACTACAGTGAAATTCTAAACAATAAACCGGTTATTGGATTAGGGTAAGTATACTGTATGTCACTAATTAATTCAGAATATTTTTGATTTCATCTAAAATGTCATCCAGTTTGAGAAGGGACATGATTACATATTAATAAACAATAAGCTACAACTTTAATAATTCCTTTGTAACTTAAATTAGGAAGGGAAAATAGAAAATGAATGAATCTAAAATCTCCAGTTGCAAATGTGATTACGCAAAATAATGAAACATGCATTTATTTCAGGAATATTGATTGTAAAGAGATACTTTATGTCCAACTAACAACTATAAGAAAGTCAAAAGCTTACTTTTTTAAAGCTCTCATTTGCTGAACAAAATTTTTACTACTTTTACATTTTTTGTAGCTGTTTTCTGCTACAACGGACTGTAAAATACTTAAATGAATGCTCATTATCTGACTTGGTTTCACTAGTCAGAATCTAGCTGTTATCTTTTAATAATCGCTGCTCAACTTCCTAGCTCTTAATGAGATTAACATTGCAAAATCTCTGCAATTAATACCTATGTAGATCGCAGAGTTGCTTTTTACATTTGATTCACATATGTTGGTGGACTAGCAGTAATGTCAAAACATTCAGTCATTGTCTATTTTTTTTTTACAGTTGGTTTCATCATTTAGAAAAAAACTTTACAAATCTGAGTCTAAAATTCCTACTGAAAAAGATTAGCAACAGATACCATGGAGTCGGTCACCAAGATGTGAACCTCCAGGAAGCAAACCCGGTGGGAGTTGGGTGTTCTTGACCAAAGATGCATTTTAATGAAAAAGTACTGATTTTTATCTCTGAGACTTTACTGATGTCCAAGAGAGAGAGCTGATGCTAAAAATCTGTAACACTGATTAAACAGTGAGAGCTGACAGGTCTGTTCAGTTGCAATAATCACAGCTGGTCTGTAAAACAGTTCTTAGAAAATTATTTAAACTGGCAATTTAAAACCATGAATATTTCAAAGGAAAGTCTCTCAGACTCTTTGTGGGTGCATCGTGCAAGCAGGAGTATGATTATTTTGCTGCCATTCGTCTTGCACACATGCTGCAATAGAATATACTGTACAGTTTAATTTGCCATATTTACACATGTAGCAGGTGTTATTATTACCCCGTTAACATGCAAGGAGCTTACAAATACAGTATTGTACGTGTTAAGGAAATATTTCATGTGTTACCATTTGTTTCAAGAGAGATGGGATAAATCTTTCGTTAAATACAGTATTGTGCCAGAGTTAATGCAGCTTTACACCACCATTCTTAATATCCAACGACATGTACAGTGTGTATATCTTTATTTATATAGCACTCACAGCTGTTCTTGGTGCTTTACAAGAGAGACAATGCCGTACAGGGAATTATAGTACAATAAAGTGCAACAAATAAGATAAAACAATAGGAAAGGAAATCCCTGCCCGGAGAGTTTACAATCTAAGTGGTATGATGAGATACTTACAGAGATAGTAGGTGACATGAATAGATTTCAAAGGTGGAATATCATTTTTTGTTCTCAAAATAGACGTTTAGCAACTGTAAAATCCTTCTGTATGATTTCTGTTTTAGCATATGGAGGTTATGTGTCCTGGTTTTAAAACTGGAGTAAATAAACTACATAAAAATTATTAAAGAAAAAGATCTTACAAAATAACTATGGGATTTTCTACTTTAGAGATTTTCTAAAACTGGTGGTGTTTTGATGCTTCAGTTTTGTATCCCTTTCACAGCCGGGAGACCCATACATGACGCCTTAAAGCTATCCCGGGAACTCTATTCCCACCCATGTCTGCTACAACCCCTCTTTCCATGTTCAAGTCTTGAATAATTGCTTATCTAATGCACTAAGATACTAACTATATGCATGTGTCTGATATAATTTATTTGAGGCTGTATCCCTGGTTCTATTCAATTTACTACTTGGAAATCAAATAGATATGCAACTAGCTAATCCCTGACTTGTGACCGAATAATAAAAGAAGATGTCCCAGAAAATCCACCTTTTCAAGGACGTTTTTTTAAAGTAGAAAAACACTAGACCATCTTATTGTACAATACTTTTTATATATGCAAATAAGCTAAATTAAATATACAAGCAGGTTCATTTCCAGGTATCTCAGGTTTCTGAGGTCGCACAGGTCTCTCTCCACATGTATACTGTAGATGTGTTGTATAGATGAATATTTTAGGACCCATATACGCCAATGTGTTCTCTACTCACTAGGTTTCTCTCTCAGATCCACAAAAAGCTGCTAAGCTTTAGCTCAACTTTATTCCCTTTCATATGAAAGGGAGTATACAGTAGGAATGCTAAAGCTTAGCACCCTTTAGTGGATCTGGGCCTCTGTCTATCTCCCTCTCCTCCTCCCCCTCCCCCCCCCCCCCCCAAGCCAAAATCCAGTATCTGGATCAATTGTGTGAAGTGTGGCAAAATAAATTGCTGTGAAATTGGGGGGCACATTTATAGTACAGAATATTTAATGCTTTCACTGTATTTTAAAACACGTGCATGTTGGAAAGCATTTCACACATGATGGCTGTGAGCCACAAAAATATTGTCAGTTTTTTTACTCCTTTGATTCAAATAATGATCCAGCTCAGTCTTCTAATTTTCCTGCTGGAAAGTCAGCCCCCTGCATAAAAGGCAGAGGCCCCCATTCTGCAGGACTTACTACATTGCCTCCCTCTGCTCCACCCCTCTCCACCAGCTGCTACGGAGTTTAGACTGGGGGGAGGAGCTAGTGACATGTTAGGGAAGGGAGGCTATATGTAGGAGGTGCGCTTGGGTGAAGATCCCTTCAGTACTGTAGTGGGGAGAGGAGTGGCGGTCTTGGCTGTTCGAGCTGCTTGATGTGCGCTTCCAAGGGGAGCAAATGATGGCTGAAAGAATGGGGCACTTAAAAAAAAAATACACACACACACATATATACTGTATATATATATATATATATATATATATATGTGTGTGTGTGTGTGTGTGTGTGTATTTTTTTATATATATATATTCAATTAAATAAATCATTAAAAAAAAGTCTGCTGGATCCAGGATTGATTTTGTATCTGCACAGCATGATCCTTGACCAGCTGGGAGCCCCACAAGGCAGACAGAAAGATAGTGTTGGGTATAAGGCTGCACTTATAGTGCCAGCGACGGCGACGCGACCGATGACATCACCCATCGCCGCCGCCATTTGCAAAAGTTGCAATTGAGTTTAAGTCGACGTCGCTGGCTGCAAGGCCAGTGACGTCTGTGACGGTGAAGGGGTACCCAGGCCATTAATGAAGGTATCTGGCCTGGCTGGGTGCCCCTTAGCCATATTGAGGAATTGTGAGTGTCAGCTCTTCAACCCAATTGTGGTATGTAACTGCATGTGTAATAAAGATATGTGTGGGTTTTTACTGTTCCAGGAGTGCTGATCAGCGGAGATGGGCAAGGCGTTAGAGTCAGGGATGATTTTACAGTAAACTGTTGTCAGGGTGTGTTTGGGTAGAAGGGGGCCAATGTTGCGGGTTACCCCAAAACATGCACTAAGTAATCTTCCCAGACTCCTGAGGACATGAGGAACACAGACCACTGGATAAAATCCTCCCTAGAAAGCAGTTTGCAGCTCACCGCCAAATCTCCCTGCTTCATCACAAACCAGGGCAGTAAGACTAGGCAGGGAACTGGGTTATATTACAGGTCCCGGGGTATGCCCAAATCCCAGAACCCAACGAGGGGTTCCGTACCTCTCTCACCAGATATAAGGTGAAGAGAGTTATATGGGTTTTTAAATTAACATGTAGAGTGTCAGCTCTGTAGCCCGGTATTGCCTGCAGTTCTGGAAATGTATGGTAATTGTCTGTGTGTCCCGCTAGGTATAAGGGGACCACATCACTACCATGAATGAAATTGTATAAGTATTGTAACAAATAATGTATCCATTATGAACATTGTATCAGTGTTTCCCTGCAGACCACAGAAAGGAAAAAGGTTTTTAAATGCCAGAAGCCTTGCGCATAGCACCTAAGCGGTTGGGGGTTAATCATTAAAACGGTTATAGTTTATGTTTTATAAACTTTCATGAAAACACTTTTTTAAGTGTCTTAATATTATAAGAGAAGAACAGAAGATACCTGGGCGCTCTCTTAAACAATACATGAAGGTAATAGAGATATAAATCTGATTTGGGGGATATAATTACCCCCCTGTATTTGGAGTTTCCTCCTAATGCTCAACCCCACCAGGATCTATCCGGGATCCTTAACATAAACAAAAACAAAGAGGAATTGGGGAGCACAGTGTGAACAGTATTACGGAATAGAATAACTCCTGTATGGAGATAGACGCAGAAGAGGTCAGAATAATGATAGAACTGATAGTTTCGCAAATGCTAGAGCTGCACTTGGTGCTCAAGGAGTCAAAGCCCTAGTCAAAGCATCATAATGCTGCCAAACTGGGTGAATTGGAATAGAAAATAAAATAAAATGAATATCACTCACACGGCCCTGTGTGAGCGCTGTTGTGTAAAGGTATCTTTAAATCTTCTGTGGTGTAGCCCAGCGAGTCGTCTTACCCCATATCTCTTCCTTGGACTGATTTCTGGCTGTGTATGTGCATATTTATACCGAGGAGGAGATTGCCTACCACCAACCAGAAGTAAGGATACAAAAACTGGAAGACGACTCGCTGGGCTACACCATAGAAGATTTAAAGATACCTTTACACAACAGCGCTCACGTAGGGGCGTGTGAGTGATATTCATTTTATTTTATTTTCTATTCTAATTCAGTTGGCAGCATTTTGATGCTTTGACTGGGGCATTGACTCCTTGAGCACCAAGTGCAGCACTCGCATTTGCACAACTATCAGTTCTATCATTATTCTGACCTCTTCTGCGTCTATCTCCATACAGGAGTTATTCTTTTCCGTAATACTGTTCACACTGTGCTCCCCAATTGCTCTTTGTTTTTGTTAATATTATAAAAGCCAAGGAATTTACAGTCGGGCGGATGGAGCAGCGGAAACACTTGATTCAAAAGTACAGTGATCAAAGGGTATATGGCAGGGAATTCTGGAGAGTAAGTCATGCATAACTTAATCCGGACCTCCAAGGCATCCTGCTGATATGATCCCAGAATGTCTGCCAGGGTCCGGAATGAACAAAGGACCCGCATGTTAAAGTGTTAAGTGGGGAGGGGGAGATGTAAACAGTGTTCCCCTGACATATGTCCAGATGTCCGGGGGAAGGGAGACAAGATGTCGCCGGGGAAGTGGGCTTGGTTAGGTATGCTAAGAGGGACAGGTGCGAACTTTGCGCATGCCCTTGGCATACCTGGAAGCCCCTTTGCCCGGTTCCATGAAGTCCTGGCAACCTTGCCATAGGGGTAAAGTTTAGTTCCCATGCAGCGATTGGCTGCAGAGTATAGAGATAGAACTTTGGTGCTTTTAAAAGTCTGTGTGGCCAATCGGGAGTTAGATTCATCGTGCAGTAGGAAGATTCATCTGAGCTGGATTCAAAACTTTACCACATGGTAACTAACCTAAGTCGATAGTTTGTAAGAACTAGGGAATTCAAAACCAATCCTACAGTGGGAAAACGAAAAGATTACTTTCGGCTGAGAAATAGTGGTTGCTAGCGGTCCCACTAGCCAAAGACTGTTTCTTGGCTCTGTTTTGCGCACAAACCCCGCTCCTGGGAATTTGTGCCAAGAGACTTTATTTCTGTGAAGTTCGTTCCGGGAACATTTTATTTTGTTTTGCCCCATCCCAGTAAGTGTTATTTCTCATTATTTCGCATTATTTCGTAAATCAAGCTGTGTATGTTCATGTTGTAAATAAATCACAATTTTTTTTTATCTCTCGCTTTGCTCAATCAAAGCATCCGGGTAATTAAGGTGTTAAAAGTTCTGGTCTCCTGTGACCACATCACAAAAGGGGAGGGCAGAGGCATGGAGAAGCTCCCGATTGGCCGCAAGGGGATACCGTCACTGAAAAAATCAAATAACAGTGACTACCAGATTTCTGGTAGCACTGTCGCTCCGTCGCTTTGTCACCATCGCGTGCGCAACAATTCATTTGTTTTGCCGCAACGGCGCCGCCACATCGCCGGCACTATAAGCGCAGCCTAAGGGATCAAGGACTGAGTGGTCTAGTGACGCCTGCTAGTAAATTATATACTCCTTTTGTTACATATCCAGATGTCAGATAATAAAACGGAGTGAGACAGGCTTCAAATAAAGGATACCCAGAATCTATGACTTGGCAAATATGACTTATGACACTTTATAATTCTACATTTATTAGCTTATACGTGTAATATTGCTAATCAAGGAATCAAGGTGCCATATTTTCTTTACTCCCAGGGCATGATATGTAAGGTGTTAACTAGAGTAATTTATTATAGTACATTATATGGAGAACATATAGGCTTCATTCACTGAAATGTTCACATGGTAATATTCAGTGGTGTTATATATCACAGAGAAAAAATAGAACAGGGTTCCTTGAACCAGTGCTACCAAGTAATGGATATAACAGCATGTGAATAAAGCTGTCATTAGTTCAATGGGGGAGACCAATAAATGTGAGGATAGTGATGAATGGCGATAATTTAATCATCTCTCTTCAGAGCTTAAATGTGGGAGTATACATGTATGTCTGTTTGTTGGGGATAATACAACCAAAGATTGCCTAGGTTGGCAGTAGTGACTTGTACTCCTCCTGTATACAGGAAATACACTCCCTAGAGCTGATGGCTGTATGTAGTTTTCATGCCAGAAAATCAACAGGCAATACAGCAAACTTATATGCTAGTCTCAGTGTGGTCTCTCCTCCGTTGCATGCTTCCAGCTGGTACAATTGGAGACTCCAGATGTGGAAAAGAGCGCAGCACAGCGAGCAAAAATGGGGCTATGCACTAACAAGCTGGTTAAAAACTATTTTTTGAAAAGAGGGTGAAAGCATGGAGTCAACCTCTTTTCAATAAATTGTTTTTAACCAGCCCAATTTGTGCATAGCCCCCATTTTTGCTCGCTGTGCTCTGCTCTTTTCCAAATCCGGATTCTCTAGTTGTTATATATCAGTATGATGCAGTTGCACAAGCATGCAGAAGTTTATCTGTCTTTCAAAAGGTTTACACAAAATGGCTGCTTTGACAATTTGCTCAATAACCTGTCATTTTAGCTCCACCCCTTATTTAAATTTAACCATTCAAAAGTTTATCTGGGTCAGTGTGTAGTTGGGTCATATTTATTAATTGTAACACTGTGCTTACCACGAACATGGAGGGACCCCGGAACTGAGGTGGGAAGGATGTAACCCGTAGCTGCGGAAGCACGTCTGGAACGTGGACAGTCAGTGTAGCCGGGTCTGATCGGAAGAGATAGCGTTTCTCCTGATACTTCCCTGGTAGTAGGGAGGAGCCAGGAAAGTGGTCGGTGCTGAGGGCTGTAGTCGTGGGTTGGAGCCCGGTGGATGGTTGGTATCCGAAAGCCGAGGTCGAGGGTTGGAGAGGTCGGATGGTCAAGAGGCAAGCCGGGGTCGATTTCCAGAGAGGGCCTTAAGTCAAGCCAGGTTGGTACACAGGAGAGACTACGAGAGCGAGGTGAAAGGACAAGGCAAGGCACGAACTTGGGTAACACAAAGATACAGGGAACTACAGTATACTCAGCCAAAGAAGAAATGGATAAGCAGGGCATATAAAGGACCAGGGACCAATAGAAACCAGGGGAGTGGCCCAAGCGAGGGCAGTGATATGCAAACCAGAAGGTGGCAGGTGAGGTGGAATAATTACCCCTGCTGAGTGTGAGGGGGACGCGCAGCCCGAGAGGGAGGCGGGACCTCATTGTGTGAGGGCAGAAGTAGCCCTGATTGTACATGCTCGCGCGCCCCCACAGATGCTGGAGATGGAGCGACAGCGCAAGGACGATGCCGCCCATGACAGCGCGCACGTGGAAGCGGCGCTGCTGAGCGCGGATCGGCGGGAGCGGATAACAGTGCGGCGTCCCTGTCAGCCAACCCCCGCCATGGGACGCTGGCTGCATAGGGGCAAGGGGGGAACCCTCCTTGAGGGAGGAGTTCCCAGGTTTCTTACATTATCCCCCTCCCCCCCTTGAGGAGCAGCCTCAGGACGACTCCAAAATGGCTTGTCGGGGTTCTTGGCATGAAAGACTCTCAGTAGTCTGGGGGCATGTATTTGATGGTGTGGTACCAAGGACCTTTCCTCGAGTCCAATGCCTCTCCAGTGGACCAGAAACTGAACCGATCCCCTCATCTTCCTGGAGTCGAGAATTGATTGAATTTCAAACTCCTCCTGACCTTGAACCATCACTGGTTTAGGAAATGCTGGTGTCTGTGGAAGCACGGGCTTTGGGACACAGGTTTTAGAAGGGAGATATGGAAAACTGAGGGTATTCTCATGGATGAGGGGTGCTGCAGACGGTATGCCACCGGGTTAACTTGTTCCACCACTGAGAATGGGCCCAGGTACCTGGGGGCCATTTTGAGGCTAGGGTTCTTTAGTTTAATGTTCCTGGACGAGAGCCAGACTTTGTCTCCTGGCTTGAAGACAGGTGCCTCCTGACGGTGGCGGTCTGCCTGTACCTTTTGTCTGTGGGTTGCCTTCACCAGTGCCTCCTGGATCTTCCTCCTGGATTCCTGCAGCTCTTTAATTCGGTCATCTGCCGCCGGGACCCCCGAAGGAAGTGAAGAAATGGGAGGCCGGACCGGATGGAACCCATAGTTTATGAAAAAGGGAGATTCCTGTGTGGAACTGTTCTTAAAAGAGTTATGCGCAAACTCTGGCCATGGGAGTAGGTCTACCCAATTATCCTGGCTGACCGTGACAAAGCACCGAAGGTATTGCTCCAACCTTTGGTTTGTCCTCTCGGTTTGCCCATTAGTCTGCGGATGGTACCCGGAAGAGAAGTGGAGAGTGATGTCCATCCTTTGGGCGAAAGCTCGCCAGAATTTAGAAGTAAATTGTGTCCCACGGTTGGATACGATGGAGAGTGGAAACCAGTGAATGCGGAATACCTCCTTGATTAAAATGTCTGCCAAGGTAGAGGAATTGGGAAATCCTTTGAGAGGGATGAAATGAGCCTGCTTGGAGAAGCTGTCCATGACCACTAGAATGGTATTCATTCCCTTAGAGGCAGGGAGCTCCACAATAAAATCCATATTGTGGCTCCAAGGATGTTCCGTTATTGGCAGGGGTCGCAGAAAACCCTGAGGTTTGTTACGAATGACCTGAGCGCAGGTTGGACAGGCTTTAATCAATTCCGTGATATCTTTTGACATGGTAGGCCACAAGAAGGTGCGGCTAATGAGGTCTGAGGTTCAACTGGTACCTGGATGACCGGCTGACTTTGATGAGTGACCCCACTCTAGAATTTTCTTTAGAAGCGCAGAGCTGCGTATAGATGACCAACCGGCACCTCAAGGCCTCTCGGGAGGTTAGTTTGTGCTGCCAGAACTTGATTCAGGATATCAAAGGAGTTGGCCGAAATTACGTATTTTGGGGACAGGATCGTCTCGGCGACGTCTTCTGACTTGTCCTCGACCTGAAATTGCCATGACAGTGCGTCCGCCTTTTGGTTCTTTGACCCGGGGATGTAGGAGATGAGATAGTTGAACCTCGAGAAAAAAAGGGTCAATCGACCCTGACGGGCTCCTAGACAGCATGCGCTCTCAATATATAGAAGATTCTTATGGTTGGTGAGGAATGAAATGGGGGTCTCTGTTCCCTCCAAAATATGTCTCCATTCCTGTAGAGGGAGCTTGATGGCCAGAAGCTCTCTATTACCAACATCGTAATTTTGTTCTGCCGAATATTTTTTTTTCTCGAAAAGAGCCTAGAGAATGGCACCTGCGCCGATATCAGATGCGTTTAAAATCCAAGGTAAAGGGAAGCCTGGGGTGTGGATGGCGAAAGATGGGGGTGGAATCGAAAAACCTCTTAAGGGACTCAAAGGCTTGAAGGGCTGCAGGTGACCAGGCTGCAGTGTTAGCTCCCATCTTGGTCAGGGCAGTGATGGGAGCCACTATGGACGAAAAGTTCCTGATGAACTTGCGGTAATAGTTCGCAAATCACAGAAACCTCTGTATGGCCTTCAGGGACATGGGTTGTGGCCATTCTAGCACGGCCTTGAGCTTGGCTGGGTTCATAGAAAATCCTGTACAAGAAATGATGTATCCCAGAAAGGAAATGGAAGATCGATTAAACGAACATTTCTCCAATTTGGCGTATACACGGTTCTCCCGAAGACGCAACAAGACTAGCTTGGTGTGCTGAATATGGTCAGAATGGGATTTGGAAAAGATGAGGATGTCATCAAGGTACACAATGACGAAGCTGTTTAGAAGATCGTGAAAGTTCTCATTAACGAACTTCAGGAAGACTGCTGGGTCATTACAGAGGCCAAAGGGCATGATCAGATATTCATAGTGCCCATCCTGGGTATTAAAGGCAGTCTTCCACTCATCGCCCTGACGAATGTGGATGAGATTGTAAGCTCCACGGAGATCAAGTTTGGAGAAGACTGTTGCCCCCTGTAGGCGGTCAAAAAGTTCAGCAATGAGTGGTAGGGGGTAATGGTTCTTGACCGTAATCTTGTTACGACCCCTGTAGTCAATATAGGGGCGAAGGGACCCATCTTTCTTTTTAATAAAGAAGAACCTGGCTCCAGCTGCAGAGGAAGAATTACGGATGAACCCCCTCTTCAGATTCTCCTGGATATATTCGGACATAGCATTGGTCTCGGACATGGAAAGAGGGTACGAACGGCTTTTGGGCAGAATCACACCAGGCAGAAGGTCAATGGGTTAGTCAAAGGATCTATGGGGCGGAAGCACCTCCGAACGCACTTCGTCAAAGACATCTGCAAAGTCCCGGTAGACCACTGGAAGAGAGGTCTTGTCCACCGCGGGTAATTCCACTCCGGATATCGTCTGTGTCGGAGAGACAAGTCTCGAGACACAGAGGACTCCATCGTACGGGTCCCTTGTTGGTCCAATCCAGCTGTGGGTTGTGCAGAAGCCCCAGTATCACCTCCACTGATGGGGTATGGATCACGTCCAAGACGATCTTCTCCTGGTGACCGCCCTCTGTGGTGAGGGATAGTGTGCAAGTTTCCAACGAGATGAAGGCTGGTTGGAGTGGGCGTCCGTCTATGGCCTCCAACCCGACGGTATGGCTTTGGATCGGAGTGGAATATTGTTCTGGTGGTGAAGTCCTGATCAATAAAATTTCGTCCAGACCCGGAATTGATGAATGCGGAAGTGGAGATCTGGGAGTTGTCCCTGCCAAGGAAAGCGGGCAGCATTACCCGAGTGGGGAGTTTTTCCAGAGAAGGAGGGGAAGGAGAAGTGGTACCCAATGTGACCCCCTCATACCTCATTGGGCTTTGGCGTTCCCGGCCGCAGGGGACAGCTTGCCAGCAGATGACCGGGATGACTGCAGTAGTGACACAGACTACCATATCATTGGTGCTGTCTCTCAGAGGCGGATAGCCGGTGACTTCCGAGCTGCATAGGTTCTGGTTCATCTAGAGGTTGGAGAACGAAGGGAACAAGACTGTGGCTGGTAGCCCGGGGAGGGCCGGAACGAGGGAGCGAGCGTTCGACTCTTCTCTCCTGGAGATGCTGGTCTACGCAGATGCAAACTGCAATGAGGTCCTTCAACCTGGTTGGTCTCTCTTGAGTCGCCAACTGGTAATTGATGGGTTCGGACAGTCCCTGCCAGAAGGCTGCGGAGAGGGCATCATCATTCCAGGCGGTCTTGGCCGTGATGATCCGCAACTCCAGGGCATACTGGGTGACAGAGCGGTCACATTGAAAGAGATGAAAAAGAGACAAAGCCGCCGTGATCTTGCGACCAGGCATATCGAATACTTACTTGAACTCTCGGAGGAAGCGGGGATAATTATGTATGATTTTGGATCTCTGATCCCAGATGGGGGACGCCCAGGCCAGCGCTTTACCAGTCAGCAGTGCAATGATGTAGGCAACCCTTGAACATGCAGAGGGAAAGCATGACGGGGTTAATTCAAACTGGATCTCACACTGGTTGAGGAACCCCCTGCCCTTGTGGGAATCCCCTGCATAGCGGTTAGGGGTAGGCAGGCGAGGCTCAGAGACTGTGGGAAGGTCCGGAGGGAGTGGTACTGCTGCCTCTGTGGCAGCGGATCTAAGGGGGCGCTGGGACAGAGTCATTCTTGAGACCGCTTGAGATAAGGAGATGAGTTGCGCCTCCACTCGGTAGAGTCGGTCCATGGCACTGGATTGTTCTGCCTCACCGGGGTCCATGTTCGTTGGGCTGAGCATAATGTAATGCTGTGCTCACCACGAACAAGGAGGGACCCCGGAACTGAGGTGGGAAGGATGAAATCCGCGCCCGCAGCTGCGGAGGCACGCCTGGAACGTGGACAGTCAGTGTAGCCAGGGCTGATCGGAAGAGATAGCGTTAGTCCATAAACTTGCCGGATAGTGGGGGGGAGCCAAGAGAGTGGTCAGTGCCGAGAGCCATGGTCGTGGGTTGGAGCCGGGTGGTTGGTTGGTATCCGAAAGCCGAGGTCGAGGGTTGTTGAGGTCGGATGGTCAGGAGGCAAGCCGGGGTCGATTTCCAGAGAGGGTCCTAAACCAAGACAAGTCGTACAAAGGAGAGAATACGAGAGCGAGGTGAAAGCACTAAGGACAAGGCAAGACACGAACTTGGGTAACACAAGGCTACAGGGAACTATGCTCAGCCAAAGAAGGAATGGCTGAGCAGGGCATATAAAGGACCAGGGAGCAATAGAAACCAGAGGAGTGGCCCCTAGAAACCAGAGGAGTGGCCCTAGTGAGGGCAGTGATAGGCACACCAGAACGTGGCAGGTGAGGTGGAATAATTACCCCTGCTGAGTGCGAAGGGGACACGCAGCCCAAGCGGGAGGCAGGACCTCATTGTGTGAGGGCAGAAGAAGCCCTGATTGTACGCACACACGTGCCTCCCACAGATGCTGGAGACAGAGCGACAGCGGGAGGAGGACACCGCCCACGTTGGCTCACATGTGTAAGCGGCACCGCTAAGCGCGGATCGGCGGGACCCCGGTCGGAGAGGGGCAAGAGGGTAACCCTCCTTGAGGGAGGTGTTCCCCGGTTTCTTACATTAATCAAGCATTGGAGTTTTGTTTTTGTTTTAAGAACACAAATTAATGCCACTTCTAATGCCTGACATGGAGAGGAAGTGAAAAAGCATGAATTGCATAAACAAATTTTGCTTAATCTCATTACAATATGGTTGGCCAGGCAAGGACCCCATGGTTTAAGATGTGCAGTCTAAGTTGTAGCTGGTAGCATTTCAGCATAATACTGCAATAAAATTATATATACAGATGTAATGGGTGTGACATGTATGTGTGATCCATGGGATTAGCTGTCGGGCTAGATCATATATAAACAGGAGGTATACTCCATCCCTCAATGAGCATTCATTTTAACTTTTTTGTTTCAACATTGTCCCTCATTGAGCTGACATGAGGCAGATATCGTGCAATATGCCACAGCCCTGAATTTACAGTGAAGGAATGGGATGTTAACAATATCGCTCAAATGAAGAGCACTTCAACATACTTAAGGAAATAGCAGGATGGTTTTGGAAAGGTGGGATACACCTTTCAGAATTCAGGAATTATATATTTAACAGGAGGACATAGAGCGAGCTATCGCTATGGCAGTGCCCAGGATAGTTTAGGGAGTAAATGCCCTTGGGCATTGCAGGTGGTGGGCCTGCCAGGCTCAAGGAGACCAGGATGTATGAGGATACCTAATATAATGGTGCTCTCATTGGGGCTGGTTAGAATAATTATGCTACACCTGGTATGTGTAACAGTGGGAGCAGGATTGCCAAGTGTAGGGATTTAAACCGGACAGACCAGTAATTTGCCCCTCTGTCCAGTAAAAAATGAGAGGTAATATGTGTCCAGTGTTCTTCCTCTCTGAACCAGCAGCATGAGTGCTAAGAGAGGCCTGGTGCAGGGTCTTCACTCCTACCTCTGATTCAGAAGCAGAAGCGGCAGCGTGAGTCTCCTGCAGCCAGCAGCATCTTGCATTCAGGGCAACGGGTGGCATCATGCCCCCCCCCCCAAGCCAGGAGAAGACTGACCAATGGGAGGGCTCCACATCATTAAGGAGTGTGCACAGCTCCCCCATATTCATGCTGCGAAATGTAGTTTCCTTACAGCTTTACATGTGGGAGAGAAGTGCTCCACTGTGTCCCTGTCTGCCAGGTGAGGAAAGAGGAGGAGAGGGTGGTTGTGGTAGTGAGGAAGAAGGAAGAGGATGGGGTTAGTGGTATGATAGGAGGTTGAAGGGGGGTGAAATGAGGATGAGTGAGGGTGAGAGATTGAGGAGGGGTGAGAGGATGAGGGGGTGAAGATGAGGGAGGGAGGGGGGGTGAGGATGAGGGAGGGAGAGGGTGGTTGCAACAATCTTGGAAGTAGTGGGAGAGAAGCATTAAGATCAGTATTGCTCACCATGTTTGACTATAGGTATGTTATTTATACATGATCTGACCATTATGTAATTTTTATTCTAAATTTCACTCCACGTATGCACCGATTTACACTATTTCATATTCTATTTCGTAAAAAATGCTGGATGGGTTCTCAATCCCCAAACCTCTCCGTAGAATTTTTTACAAAATAGAATATGAAATAGTGCAAATTGGTGCATACGTGGAGCTAAATTTAGAAAAAATTATGTAATGGTCTGATAATTTAAAAATAACATACCTCCCCACCGACATTTCCAGCGCGCCGCATTGTTCACCCTTGTGGCCAGTATTTTTGGACAAGCCACCTGTCATGAGCCACTGTGATGCCATTCGGGGATTTGTACTACAGTCAGTCTGCCAGGCAGGGGGTAGAGAAGAGTTGGAAAAACCAAGTTTAAAATATAAATAAAGCTGTGGGCTGGTTTTTTCCCCATACACAATGTGTCTGTTTTATTTGGGGGGGGCACAGAAGTGGGCTCCTAAGGTACCGCACCCTCTCCAGCAGTGACAAACCGTGTCAATTTCAGGAGAGGAGAACATCTTCAAATACAAAAATTAACTAAATATAACGGTCTGCTTGCACCAGGGCAGCTGACAAGGGGGGACAGAAGGGACAGGCGTCCCGGGCCCAGAGGTTACGGGGGGCCCAGCCGGCTGGTACTGCAAGTTGGGCCCGACCTCTGGCCAGGCCCGGCTGCTGCAGGCGGCCAGGCCCCGGCTCTCCATCAGCTATCTGCAGACCTCTTTCCCAACTGTGTCCCTAGCTTCCATCTCTGGTGTGCATCGGCCCTCTCTGATGTCAGCGTGCCTGAACTAAGTTGGCTTCCAGTGCAAGCAGGCATGAGAGGGAGGCCTGGCACTTGCTGACGGCAGAAGCACATGGGACAGAGTGAGGGAGATGCCTTCAGGCAGCTGTTGGAGATCCGGGGGCCTGGTCACGACCGTAGCTGGGCCTGGCCAGAGGTTGTGCCCAACTTGTAGCACTGGCCGGGGCCCCGCAGCCTTCGGGCCCGGAGTGAGACCATCCCAGAGGTAAGTCTTTTTTTTTAAATACATGTATGGAGGGGGGATTTTAATATAATATTGGGGGGAATGTGGGGATTTTAATATGTCTTGGGGGAGTGAGGGATTTTAATATGTATTAGGAGAGTGGGGGATTTTAATATATATTGGGGGAGCGTGCGGGATTTTAATATTTATTGGGGGAGCGTGGGGGAATTTTAATATGTTTTAGGGGAGCGTGGGGGGCGTTTAATATGTATTGGGGGGTAGCAGGGGGAATTTAATATGTTTTGGGGGAAGCAGGCTGCTCGTGAGGTGTGAAATGGGGGGGGGGGAGGATAGCGATACCATCGACATGGGGGTAGGGGAGGGGGAAGTAACTAGTCCTGGGCCCCGAGAAATCTGTCAGCGGCCCTGGCTTGCACTCTTCCACACTATTCTCCACATAAAATTATGCATATGAAACCCTCTGCACAATCTCAACATGAATATGTACAGTATATAAACTGGAAGTATAATTAACTGATAATTGATAGATTAGTTAAAAAATAATTGACATAAACCTAAAACCATCAATTGAAAGCATTAAACAAAACATTTAAATCAACCTCATTTTCTATGCTAGTCATTTGTCACAATCTCTTCTGTAATGCATCTCACTTATGCAGTGGTATGCAAAGCTTTTCTGCACCATTTGAGAAATGCCCACTGTGTGTATTGCTTCCATTCTGTGGGGAATGCCTATGAAAAATAATGAAAACAGTATAATGGTTCTATTAAGATACTGTGATATGTATACTACATCCAGTGAAAACATATATTTAGCCCAGGAGCCTGCCTGCTGCTGGGGATTTGTCTCTGCAATAGAGATAAATCATATAGTTTAATCACATCTGTGCACATCCAGTTCTTTTCCCCGTGCCTCTGATATAAAAAGCATTTTTTTTTAAGATCCAGCAACCTAACTTAAATCTTGAATCATCAATTTCAAAAGGTCTTCACACTTTTTGCATTAATAATGAAAATAATATATCTCTGTCACAAAAGTCAGATCGAACATCCTAGCTAGAATATAACACCAATGAAAAAGTGTTATTGCAATTTCTTTACTCTATAAAGGGAGCTGGTATTGGGCAATCCATCAACGTGATACCCTCATATTGTATAGTAGGTTATTTCATTACCAGGCCACACATGATGTGCAGGCAAATATACAGAACTTTGCGTTTGAAAAAATATTAAATTTTTCTACTATGTAAATCCTTTTTTATTTTGTGATGCACACACAAGAAAATGTGTACGTTTAGATAATGCACGCCTTACCATTATTTATTTATTGCACATGCATTAGAGATACATTACATACCATGGTAGCTTTAATACTGTACACTGCCTCGTTTTACCTGGTGCAATAATGTCTGCTATGTTTGTATGTATGTACTCAAGTAAAGCAACAAGAATTAGGACCAGTGCAACTTGGGATGCCCCTGGTCAATGGGGTCAAAGATACATGAACAAAAGCAAAAGAATGGGTGCTACAGGCAGAAAACCTAGTCAGGGCAACAGCATAATAAGCAAGTGAGGTGCAGTGAACACCAAAAAAAGAGATACTAGAGGATTATTGCAAAAAAGTAATTGAATGACTGAAAGCACTCACAGAGCTCCAATTGGAAGGAACCCTGATGAAGGTGCTTGCATCAAAACATTGGAGCTCTGTGACTGCTTTCAGTCATTAAATTACTTTTTTGCAATAATCCTCTAGCATCTCTTTTTTGGTGTGCACAGCACCCCCACTTGCTTTGTATGTATGTATGTACTGACAGTGAGGGATTAAATACCTAACATTATTTTTTTTTTGTATCAATTTTTTTATTGGGTACACACAGTTAGTACAGTACACTTATGGGTGTCATAATCCCATGACCATACAGCTTTTGACATACTGAAAGTGTCCGCATATCTTTTTCTTTTTTCTGGGTGAGGGGGAATAACTGGGGATAGATTGGCGGGGGGAGGAGGACATACAGGGGTATAGAGGAGGGGAGGAATGGGGAAGGGGGGGTTGTCTTCCAGCAGACTCGGGTTAACCTTCTTCCGTTTTGTTTCCTTGGAGGGGGGGGAAATGGGGGGAGGGGGGGGGTGTTTTCCTGTCTCCGCGATTCTTTTTGGTTGAGGTTATTTTGTCAGCCAGGGACCCCAAGTATTCATAAATTGGGGTACTTTTTTTTGGATGAGGGCAGTTAATTTCTCCATCAACATTACTTCATTGATCCTTCTTGTGACCGTAGCTCTAGATGGGGCTTTGATCTGCTTCCAGGCGGCCGAAATGGCACATCTGGCTGCAGTCAAAATTGACATTATTAGTTTAGATATTGGTGGGGGAAGGTCTGGAATTGGTTTGTTTAGCACCAGGGTCAGAGGGTCTAGTGGTAGGGTTAGTCCTGTGACTTGTTTTATAAGATTCTGGATCTGTATCCAGAATCTTTGTATCTCCGGACATGACCACCAAATATGGGCCATGTCGCCCTTTTGACCACATCCACGCCAGCATACTGCACCGACACACTTTATTCGAGCAAATACCCAGTATGTACCTGGCAGATACCTGGAATGCGCCGCTCCTCACCTCTGACAAGCCCCGTTGCGTTTGCCTTCCCAGCCTGGGTTCATGCCTGGCTGACGGGCGGCTGATCTGCTAAATTATAATGATTAGGATTTAATAGGCTGCAATGCTTCGCGTGTCTACCAGATGGCATAAATTCATGAATTGTAATGCAGTATATATATATATACTGTGCAGTATTGCAGCCAGCGGGAATAAAATGCTTCAATCCCTGCCTGGAAAATAACCCAATGCACTCGGGCAGAAAACTGTCACAAACCTCAATACACCCGGGTATACCCGAATTCGTGGGACTAGCCGAGCTCGAATAAAGTGTGTCGCCAGTGTAGGTCAATTGCGCCGGGGTAGATCTGGCTCAGTCTAACAGGAGTCAGGTACCATTGAAATAGAATTTTGTATATGTTTTCTTTTATGATTGTACAAATTGAAGTTTTGGATGCTTGCTCCCAGATCTCCTCCCAATCTTCTGAGTCGATTGAGAGGCCTACTGCTGCGGCCGAGTTTATTCGAGCATTTGCCCGTTCTCGGCCGCAGCAGTAGCCTGGCGCGCGCCGGAGGGTGACGGGCGCGCGCCGAAGCAGCGGAAGAGCGCCCTCCGATCGGGGCGCTCTCCCTCCCGCTGCCGGGTCCACCGGATCCCCCGGAACCCCCTGCCGCCGTCCCCCACATCGCGGGACACCAGGGCTCCCTCGGGACGCGCGTGCAGGGGGCGCAGGCTCCCGATGACGCGTGACCGCGCGTCGGTGACGCGCGGCACGCCGAGCGGCGGCCACTAGCAAGCCGGGAAATCTCCCGGCTTGCGGATCTGGCCGATGAGCAATAAAGTGTGTCGGTAGTGTAGTTGTGCAGACCATCGTTGCATGTATCGATGGTCGGGTGGGGTGGGGGGTGACTCTAGTCCTTTGTATATCTGTGAGATCAATCCTTTTTGATAAGTCCTTTTAGTGCATAGGGATTCGAATTTGGTTAATTTGGGGAATTTGGCGGTTGGTGAGAGAGATAATAGGAAATGTCTGACCTGCAGATATTTGAAGAGGTGTAAGTCTTGGATGTCAAATTTGTTTCTAATCATCTGAAACGTAGCGATCTCATCTTTCTGCAGCAGATCGGCCACCATCCTAATATTGCAACTCTGAAATTAGTCGAATTGCCTAGGGGAACACCCTGGGGGGAATTTGGGGTTCCCGAAGATGGGGGTGAGCTGTGAGGGGGATGCTAACAGACCATACTTCCCCTTGCTTTTAAGCCATGCTTCCCACGTGCATCTCATTGCTCCCAGGGCAAACCTTTGTGGTTTGGCCCCGCTGCCCCCAGACGGCCACATTGCCACCTGGAGAGAGAGGGGACAGGCGTAGTGAGTCTCTATCTCTAACCATGAAGCTAGGGCCGAGTCGCAATTCCAAACTACAGCCTGCTTCAACTGTGCAGCGAGATAGTATTTCGCTAAGTCGGGGACCCCCAGACCTCCTCTGTCTCTACTCGCAAGCATCACTGATCGGGGAACTCTGGGCTTTTTATCGTTCCAGATAAATTGGAGGATTAGTGACTGCATGTTTTTAAGAGTTGTTTGTGGGATCGGAATTGGGAGGGTTTGAAAGTTATATAACAGTCTTGGAAGAACGTTCATTTTTACTGCCGTCATTCTTCCAAACCATGAGATTTGGTATTTTTTCCAGATTTCAAGGTCTTTTTTAATCTGGTTAAATAAGGGAGGGTAGTTGTATTGGTATAAGGTATTGTATGAATTAGAGATTTTAACACCTAGGTATTTTATATAGGAGGAACTCCAGCGATATTTAAAATTAGCTTTAATGAGATTCCAGTCCTGTTGGGGGAGGGTTAAATTGAGGGCCTCAGATTTATCCATATTTATTTTATAGTCAGATATTTGGCCAAATTGTGTCAGGTGCTGCTGGAGGTTTGGGAGGGAGGTATGGGGGGACGTTAGCGTCAATATTACATCATCTGCGAACAGTGAAATTTTGTGTTCTCTGTCCCCGATTTTAATTCCTTTTATGTTGGGTTCTTCCCTTATTGATGCTGCTAGGGGTTCTATTGATAGGGCAAATAGTAGGGGCGAGAGTGGGCAACCTTGTCTGGTTCCGTTTTTAATCTTTATGGGATCTGAAAATCCACCTGTTAATTTGACAAATGCTGTTGGATTATGATACAGAGCTCTCACTCCTTCCAGGAAAGGACCTGAGAATCCGAACCTCAGCATGGTTTGGTCAAGGAAGGACCACTTGATCCTGTCGAACGCCTTTTCAGCGTCCAGACTAAGGATCATTGCCCTGGACCCAGAGAGATGCACGTGGTCGATTATATCCACTATTTTGCGGGTGTTGTCCGAGGCCTGTCTTCCGGACACGAATCCTACTTGATCTATATGTATTAGCCTCGGGAGAATTGGGTTTAGCCTGTTTGCCAGGATCTTGCTGTAGATTTGAGATCGGTATTTAACAGAGATATAGGTCTATAACTCCCACACAGGAGTGGGTCTCTACCCTCCTTATGGATGATCGCTAAATTTGCTGCTGTTATGGTGGAGGGTATCGATTCCCCCTGTAGGAATGAGTTATACATTTGGATGAGATGGGGGGACAATATCGGTTGAAACATTTTATAATAAATGTTAGAAAAGCCGTCAGGGCCCGGTGTTTTTGCTAGTTTTAGAGATTTAATAGCTTGGGAAAGTTCTTCTTGCGTTATAGGTTTGTTTAAAGATTCTAACTCTTGGGGGGAGAGTGTGGGGAGGTTACAGTGGTCTAAGTATTGAGTTATTTTGTTTATGTCTATTGGGTCCTGGCCTAGGGGGTGGAGATTGTACAAGTCAGAGTAAAATTTCGCAAATTCTTGGGTTACTTCTTTCTCTAGATATGTAATTTGACCTTTGTCTGTCTGGATTTTTGCGATCTGAGCTTTTGCTTTGATACCTCGTAGCTTCGAGGCGAGGAGTTTGTCAGCTTTGTTGCCTTTGTCGAAGTATTTTTGCTTTGACCATCTAAGGGCTTTTTCGACTTCCTCTAGCTGTGTGTGTTTTAGGGCTGCTCTAGCTAGAGTTAGTGACTTTAGGGTCTTTTTAGATAACAGGGTTTTGTGCTGGGCTTCGAGCTGAGAGATTTTCTCTGTGAGCTCCTTTTGAAGTTTAAGTTTTTGCTTTTGTTTGTACGAGGCCATAGAGATTAAGTCTCCTCTGATAGAGGCTTTGTGGGCCTCCCATAACATAGCCGGGGTTGAGACAGAGCCTTTATTAATTTTAAAGAATTCTGTTAGTTTAAGGCGTAATGATTTCTCTGTGTCAGGGCAGTTAAGGAGAGAGTCATTCAGTTTCCATTTATATTGGATGTGTTTAACAAAGGGGATTGTTAGGGAAAGATCAATCGGGGAGTGGTCGGACCAAGTGATAGGTCCAATATTGGACTGGGAGGAGGCCTGGAAGACGTTAGCAGTACCCAGAAAATAATCGATTCTCGAGTAGGACTGATGAGGGGAGGAGAAAAAAGTGTAGTCCCTCTGACCCTGGTGCTGGGCCCTCCAAATATCAATTAGTGAGTAGGTCTGCATGATCTCCCGGAATTTTTTGGCTTTTTTGTGGGTTTGAGCGCTACTCGGGGAGGGGGAATAATTTGGGCTTTTATGTTCTGGACCCGATCTGTCATTTATATGGGATGCGACCATGTTAAAATCGCCTCCAATGATCAAGGAGGATAGGGATTGCTGGTCTAGGGCTTCTAGTATATTGGAAAGAAAGAGTAATTGGTTGTCGTTGGGGGCATATATATTCACAAATACCTAACATTATTAAGCACCGGATTGCACAGATGTGACAATCAGCCGCTCTGATAACTGATGGTCAGACAACAATCATGAGCATACATTAAATACAGTAAACTAACAATATATAGAGAAAATATATAGAGTCAAAGATAAGGATTTAGCTACACATACTGAAATCCATTTCAAGGATGTAGCTTGCCTTAAACTTGCCTTGGAAAATCTGGGGCTACCACTCAGGTATCAGTTGGGTACATGCTGCAACATTTAAGTGACATTTCTTCAGAGACAAATGACCCATCGGATTAACACAGCAGGGGTCCCTGGCAGTCCCATTCAGCTTGAATGGGACTGCCAGGGACCCCCGCTGTTAATCCGATGGGCCATTAGTCTGTCTGCAGAAATGTCACTGGAATGTTGCAGCATGTACCCAGCATGTTCCCAGCATGTACCTGGGTCTTGTTGGTGATTGCCTCAGGTTTTTTTTAGAATACTCATCGGCACTATAGTATCAATAGATATCTTCATGCTGACAGTAACCACCATCCTAAGTGGGTTAGGAACATTCCCCTGAGTCAATTTAAAAGACTCGGGTGAAATTGTTCATTTGACCATACTTTTGGGATCCAATCCCCGCGTTTGAAGGACACCTTTGCCAAAAAAAAACTGTTATGAAAGTGTACTCCAGTAGTTCATAACTCTTATAGTCAAATGAGGGCTATAGATATATCCACACTACTAGATAAATCCCAATAGAGAAGTATACCTAATAGAGTAAGTAGGGCCTCTAATGCTGGAGTTGGTTAATCTGTTCAAAGCTCTACTAAATTTATTACTATGTATAATTGTCTATCTTACAAAATCACCACGATTTTGAACAAATATTGGAGTATTCTATGGGATACTGGTATTCTATGGAATCCAATATTAAAAATGTACTAGCATCAAGTAAACTTACAGAAATTATGGGATATCATCTGGCTCTTAATATGGGCAAATATGGAATTAAAGAATGTGGCAGGCCTTGATGTTTAATGTGTAAACATATTATTCTCCAGGTTTCCATCACCTTTCACTCCAGAAGAACAAGGCATTCGATCAAAAGTTCCATCATTTGTCTGACAACTCATGTACTTTATCTTCTCTCCTGTTCTTGCAATATCCAATATATAGGGCATACCCTATGTGTGAGGTTCCTTGAGCATAGACGTGCCCTAATTATAGGCATTCTTACACACAGTGACCATAGATGCACTTAACTTTCTCCAACCTATGGAGAACTTCTCGCTCAAATTCATTGTAAGAGATGTGTGCAGAGGTATGCAAATGGAGACCATTTACAGTGAAATTAAATGGCTTTATTGAGCCTGTTCCTTTAAACAATGTACAGCACAAAACATCAAAGAAAACCTACGCAATTTTGGAGAAAACTAGAGAGTATATGCCCTAACTATCTAAGGCTGTCTGGATAAGCCAGTTCCCAGTCCCAAAAACATATACTATATTTCTCAGGGACCAATATATAATAAAGTCTTATCCGGTTCTCTAGCTGCAGGCTGTGAAGATTTGCCATCCTGGCGGCCGCAGACCATCTCCTCACCTCAACAAACCTTCCGTGACGGACACTCAGGATGCGCGGTCTCGTGGACCCAGAACACAAGCGCGGATCTTGCGTGGCCCGATCCCCCGTCCATGTATTCGGTCCCCGTCTCACGCACGACGGGTTCGTTCGTTCAGCCTCCCTGTTGACGTGCGGTCAAAGCACCACCCCCGATCTGGTGATGGACAGGACCGGCGTGGGAGTGACGCGTTCGCCCCTGACCTCCGTGACACGCGCAGGTCGGCGCGCAATTGTTCCCGCCCCCTCTTGCTCTAAGGACACTCGTGGGAGTGATGCGCGCTCCAGGCACCACCCCCTGACCTCCGTAATGCGCGCGGGTCGGCACGCAAGCGGTTCCGCCCTCATCCCCGATTAGGCTACATCATAGAGTGTTTCTCCTGGGTGAAACACTCTCATATGAGCATTTTGATTGTAATGTCTCTCCTGACTGTCCTGGGCTGATCTAAGATTCTCTCTTGCAAAATGCCCGACCACATCTAGACGCTTCCTAAGGTCCAATACATATTGCAGGGTATTCTTAGAAGGGGACCGCTGTTCCTCCCAGGACTCCTTTAGCAGGTCTAGGATACCCCGGGGGTGGCGGCCATACAGCAGTTCAAATGGAGAGAATCCTGTGGAGGCCTGGGGAACTTCCAGCACTGCAAACAGCAGAAAAGGGAGAAGATCATCCCAGGCAATCTTCTCTGAATCTACAAATTTTCTCAGCATCCCTTTTAGAGTTTGGTTAAATCTTTCCACCAATCCGTCAGTCTGTGGATGGTAGACCGATGTCCGAACAGACTTGACCTCTAGTAATTTTAAGACATCCTGCATCAGTTTAGTCCTAAAAATTGTACCTTGGTCTGTCAACATAACCTGGGGAAGTCCAACCCGTGAGAACAGCTCAAACAACTTGTTGGCTACTTGCTTCGCCGTTGCTGTTCTCAGGGGGAACGCCTCAGGATATCTTGCTGCATAGTCAACTATTACAAGAATATACCTGTGTCCTTTCGCAGAAGGTTCTAGAGGTCCTACCAAGTCTACCACAATCCTCTCAAAGGGAACTGACACCAAGGGTAGAGGAACCAAAGGGGCTGTTTTTTGTCCCTTCGAACTAGTTAGCTGGCACTCCGGACATGCCGCACATAACTTAGCAATATCACTATGTATCCCTGGCCAATATAATTGGGACGAAATACGGTCCAATGTTTTATCCCTGCCAAGGTGACCACCCCAAGGGACAGTATGGGTTAGAGTGAACACAGATTTAACAAACGCCTTGGGAACCAATATCTGTCTGGTGACCTCCCCTGTTTGTGTCTGCCTATTCACCCTATATAGGATATCATTTGATAATTCAAAATGGGGGAATACTATCACCCCTTGTGCATTCAATATCTGCTCATCAATTTTTACCACCTTATCATACTGTCTAGCAAGGACTGGGTCTTCCCTTTGCCTCTGATGAAAATCAGGGAGGTATATGTCTGGTAAATCTCCAGGGCCCATATCCCCCTCCCTCTGGCCATCCCCAGTCATCACTTGTGACTTCTGGATACTAGAATGGTCACCTTGAGACCCAGATTTCTGCAACCAGTCCTGTTTGTCAGAGCGTCTTTGCTTCCGAGTCTTTGGAACCCGGTGTCTACTGGGAAAAAGGGGAGTAGCCAGGGCTTGTAATTTTCTCCAGTGAAGGCCGAGGCGACGGTCCTGCTGAAGGAACAATCCATCCATCAATCCATCCAAGGACGGTCCACATGCCGGTTGCCTTGTTCTCTGCAGGTGGAACCTGGAGAGGGTTCCCTCGCAGGAGGGTGCCGCAGATAGCGTTCCACTGGACCGGATACTGAAGACCAGGCATCTGGTGGGTCCTGTGGGCGATGTCCTCGGAAGTTCCTCTCCTTTGGCGACATGCCGACATCAGGAAGGGGATGAGGGTCTCGGCAGTGCCCGGCGTTTTGACTTCTTCCTTGTTGGAAGGACTGCTCTTTTCGAGGCACTTGGCGGTTGCGTATGGAGGGGCCGTAGTTTCCCCGTTGGTCCGATCTCCCTCTTTGGGCATCCGCCGGTAAAGCCGGATCCGTTGGGTCCAAAACACTCGCCTGGTCCTCGGCCCCAAGGAAGTTCTCAATGAGTCGGACTGCCAAAGCTAGGGTATCAGCAGCATGGCATTTAACCCAAGAGCGTGCGGAAGGGGTTATTACTTGTAGGAATTGTTCCAACACAACTTGTTCAAGAACAGTTTCCTTAGTGTGTTGCTCAGGTTGTATCCAGCGGTTACACAAGTCCAATAACCGCTGAGCTAGGACCTGGGGTCTCATCTTAGAGGTGTACTTCAGGTTCCGGAACTGCTGCCGGTAGGTCTCGGGGGTCAGACATAAGCGATCCAGTATGGCGGCTTTTACTTGTTTGTACTCCATTGCCTGGTCCACTGGGAGGCCCTGATATGCGGCCTGGGCTTCTCCTATAAGGAGCGGGGCCAAAGCAGTTCCCCAGCGATCTGCAGCCCAGCCCTGAGCTTTGGCAACCCTTTCAAATGTCAGTAGAAAAGCCTCTGGATCCTCGTTCGGAGCCATTTTCCTCAGGAGGACCGGGGGTTTGTTCGCAAATTCTGGACTGGCAGACCCCTGGAATTGGGTCAACATCTTGGCCATCCGCTCATCCTGTGCTGCCTGCTGCTGGGTTAGGAGCTGGGTTTGCTGCTGCAATAGTAGTTGGGCCTGCTCCTGCATTAAACGTCCCTGCTGTTTGGTCTGCTTCTGCATTAACAGTCTCTGCTGTTTGGTCTGCTCGCACAGAAACTCTTTTAAAAATTCTTCAATTTTTCTCATTTTTGTGTGTGTGTGTGGCCCTTCAGCTGCAGGGGCCTCTCAAAATCCCGGCACTTCTGACACCATATGTTGCAGAGTACATGCAACCACACATGTAGGGTCTCTTGATAAGGCTTATTTATTGAGCCTTAAAACATACAGCACACAAAACAAAATAGCTTCTCTTCAGCAGACATAAACAAAATAGCTTCTCTTCAGCATAGAAAACAAGGCATCTTCTCTTCAGCATGCAGGACACAGACAGTTCATCACACATGTACTTTGAAAAACAGACCTTATAGCAGTAATCTCTTCAGTATTTCAGTCCTGTCTCCTGACCAGCTAGCTTGCATGCGTGTACAGCCTGGGGTTTTTAAAACACCTTGATTATGCAGCTGGGGGTCAGACTAATTAAGCATCCCTTCTCAACTGAAACTTAACCTCGTCACTGCTGCACTGCAAGCCTAAACATAGGTTTGCCAGGTATATGGCTGGTGACGTTCATTCACCCTGTCACAGTAGGTATGTATATCTTTATTTATATAGCACCATCCTGGTACATAGAGCCTCACAGCAGTAATACATGTAGCACCCTGCTATATTTCTATGGCCTGGCATATATGTCCTGGTAATAGCAGGCAGTGTTAGGGTTAACAACTAGCACAAGGCCCTAGATGTGAGTTAGTTTCCCCTAGAGTAGTATTATGTTGCAGCATTCAGGCACATGCCTGAGAGCAGTTGGTGTCACATGCAGGATGAGTGGCTTTGGATACAACTAGATCTTCCCAATTACTGGGACAGGGCGGTTGGCCACTCCCCTGGTATAAGAATGTGATTCCTCCAAAGTCAGATCAGTTCTAGGAGGGGCTGTCCAGTCTAGCCCCTCAGGATGAAGACTATCCTGTCCTGCCTGGGGGGTAGTGAGGCCCCTGGGTGGGGAAATCCATTCTATAGAGTCCTAGTTCTAGCCTGCCCCAGATGGAGGTGCAGTCCTACCCAAGTGAAGGGTGAGAAAGACAGGCAAGGACTCATGCCTTGAATCATTCTATGAGAGGGCCAGGGCCTCAAGCACTGGAAGCCTCTCCAACAAAAACATGTCAGTTCCTGAGGCAAGAGAGAATACTTCATCCTATTCCCCAGTTGAAGTAGGGATTGGAAGGGTCAGGGTGAAGGTCATCATTCCCCCAGTTTAAGTAGGGATTGGGAGGCAAAGGTTGAGGTCATCACTCTGGGATATGTAGGGACCAGGGAGCTGGACATTCTCAACTGCAAGAGGAAAATAACAGTTCATGCTTGTGTTGTATGCTGATTTGTGCACCCAATAAATATCCAAGTTAAAAGTTCTTGGTGCCCTGTTCTATTTCATTACACTCCTCTACAGCCTTGACCTGATCCCACAAGAAGAGAAGACCCTGAGATAAGATGTAAACCGACTGAGCTACACACTCTATGAGCGGGTATAAACCCTTTAAGGGAGAGTGAGAGACTGATATTCCTGTACACCCTACCTCTGGCTGCCGGGCGGCATAGGGGTGTTACATACACATGACATAATAATGTAACACATAATGGGAATAAGCATAATGGGAATAAGCACTTGAGACATAAATGTAACAATAGGAAAGGGAGACCCTGCCCCCAAAAGATTATTGAGGGGAAGGACATTCCAGAGCTGTGGAGGAATGAGAAAGGTTTTAGATGGGAGAGGGCATTTGATACAAAAGGGGTAGATAGAAGACATCCTTGAGTAGAATGTAAGAGTCGGGAAGGTGTATTGCGAGAAATTAGGTCTGTGATGTAAGGAGGGGCAGAAGATGTATAGCCTTAAAATTGAGGATAATTTTTCAATTGATACAGCATTTAATAGGAAGCCAGGAGAGGGATTTCAGCAGTAGAGATGCTGAGACAGATTTAGGATAGAGTAAAGGGATTCTAGCAGCAGTGTTTAGGATAGACTGTATAGAGACAGATGAGGCAGGAAAGGAAGGCTGGACAGTAGAAGGTTACAATAGTCAAGACGGGAGAGAATAAGGGCTAACATTAGCAGTAGAGGGACAGAGGAACTGAGTTTTAGCAGCAGAGGGACTGAGGAAAGGACATCTCTTTGCAATGTTACGGAGGTGAAAAAGACAACTTTTAGCTACATTGTGCATGTGCGAGGAGAATGTGGCGAAGGATTCAAATCTGACCCCTAGGCAGCATTCGTGATACTGTGTTTATGATAGTAATGTTAAAGGGGGCAGTAGGTGCCAGGCTTAGGAGGAAGTATGAGGAGCTCTGTCTTGGACATGTTAAGTTTGAGTCGGCAGAGGGCCATCCAAGAGGATACAGCAGTAAGACATTGTTATGGGAGACCAGGTAATTTACACCTTTTTACCGGGATCATTCACTGAGCAAAACAAGTTAGAAAACAAATTCTCATTTTTTCACTTAAAGTAGGCGTACACACAATGGGACACAACATACATAAGAAAGGCACACTTACTGGGGGTCTGGGCTACAAAACTAGAGTTCCTAGGTGAAATAGAACATAAAACAAAGTCTTTGGTTGACTGGGACTTGTCTCGAAATGTCCTGGAACTGAAATTGGCATGAAGTTTCTGACGCCACCAATGCTCTTCACACTTCTGACATCCTCTGAGGCTTTCATATCCGATGTCTGGGTAGACACAGTGGCACCAAGCTGGTAGCCCAGTGACTCACCCAGAACATCGGTCCGGAAAGACCCAGCTCATAATACCATGCACAAGCATATATACACTTTAAACACACTGTTTAATAAAATATATACTTTATAATTTTCTAAGTATTATGGTTATGGGGAATAGAATAAGAATCTTGCACTTTATTCCTACAAGCCACATTCCCCACACACTATACCAGACTGACTTTTAAAACTCCTTGCAACCTTATGTATGGTTGGAGTACCCCCAGAACTCCTATACTGGATTCTGGATGACCTGGGAATTAGCTGGGCATCCCTCTTAAACTAGAGACACCTTTACTGTTCCAGAGATACCACACCTCCCTATGCACCGTTTACCTTCCTGGTCTGTGCTGAAGCAGGGAATCCAAGCAGTGAGTCGCACAAGCATTTTCAAGGGGAGTTTTTGCCGGAGCAATGTGTCTCAATGTATCTGAGAATCCGACCTGATTCCCAGGTACATTTTTGGGTTATCCAACAACTCTGGAACCTGGCTATCTAGACACATTCTGACAAGACTCTCCATAAAACACCCCTTGAAACTTATAGCCTAGCAATCTCTGCTTGCTGGCACACCTGGATAGGTAAAAAACACAAACATTCTTTATTGTCGCATAATTTACAGAAATGCATTGACAATCATTGGGCTCAAGAGCTGACATTCCTGTACCCCAATGCATGGATCAGAGGCAACTTTTATCATGAGCCTGGTTACCCCCTTACCATCACAGACATTCAGAGACTTTGATCTGTACAGCAGGTGTTAGGTCAGGATTTGAAAGGTAAATGTGTTGCTGATCCTTTCTATTGTTTGACTGGAGCAAAATCTCTCATTACTTCAAATTTCCATACATCTTCCTTTGTTGTTGCATTCTCCAAACTGACTATAGAACACAGGCAGCTAGATTCCAGCAAAAAAAACTGACAAGCTTTCATCTCTGTAGACAGTCTGTATGACGACAGTGGTAAAGCGTTTATGGCAATAGCTTTCTCTTTCTATTCTTACTTTGATATCAGCTCTGTAGTATTTTTATAGCGTCAGAATGCTTCTCTTCTTTCTTGCAGAAAGTTCAAACTGAAGAGACAGGGATTTGCTCTTTTCCAGTGCTAGCTACAGATCTGACTTTTCTTGTTCAACTTGTTCTTTACCTTTTCTACCTCATGCAACTTCTCCTTTCTTTCACTGACCTGGTAAGTCAAATCTGTAATCTCATCTTTCAGATTTCTGCTCTCTTTTTACAGTCTCTAAAACAGGACCTTTTCATAAGCATCCTTCAATCTACACACCTTGGTGCTGACACTGCAGATGTCCTTCTGAGAGACTTTATACCCCATCTGTGCCTCCTCATACTTCTTCTTCCAGTCAGCAATAATTTTGTCACACTTGCTCTGTTTCCTATTCATGGCAGCAACAGCAGCATTTGCCATATCCAGATCAGTCATCACACCCTCCAAATCATTCCACAGGAGATGTTCCTTTTTCCTTTTGTGTTTGTTTTGAGGCATTCTTAAAGCCTTAATTCTGTAGGTTAACCAATGATCAAAACACTTCCTAATTTAATAATAACCAATTATAGGTCAACCAATACTGAGATTCTCTCTTCATAAGCTTCATATACATTTTGGACAGATGTTCATTATAAATCTGTATTCTTTTAAGTTGTACTAATAGAAAATGTAGTTTTTACATTTCCTATTAGTATTTCAGCATACATTTCATAAACCCTATGTTTACATGACAAGCTATAGAAATATAACATTCTTAATATTTCCTGTATGCCTTTAATCGGAAATTAAATTAATGCTAATTATAGATTTCCCCATAGTAGATACTCTTGAGAAGTGATTCTATGCATGTAATTAATAAATAAAGATGACTGACACAAATTATTGTAGAAGATCTATTTTCAAATTAAATATTGTCCCCAGGGAATCCAGTAATCCTTTCACTGATTCATAAGCATGCTTTAAAATAAACATAATATACTGTGCTGTATATTAAAATAACATATTAAATCATTTAGTCCAAACATTGTCTCAGTATTAAAAGTCCACATAGTTGAATATCTTTCTAGGAAACATCTTATGAATTGCACATCATCAATTATAGCGTATAATACTCATCACAATATTAACTTCTTAAGTGGCAGAGGGGGTGCCAAAATTAAAATACATTACAATTAAATAAAAACAAACATTTGCCAAAATATGAATTGAGTGTCAATGTGCTTATCTATAGCCTCAAATGAGCATAGATAAACACATTGCAAGTCAATGGGCATACTAAAAAATACACAATTAAATCAAATACAATCAATGAGTTTCTTCCTTTGCTGGGATGAAGATTCATCCTCCTCATCCAATAGTGGCACCAACTTTTACCCCACTACAATATGATCCTCATCAGCATGATGCTAAGAAGTCCACGATCCTCAGTTGCTTGAAGAGATGGCCCCAGTGAGTAGTTCTATCTTTTCTTCTTTCTTCTCCAACAGCTCTAGTAGATGTTGATCCAACAGCTTCTTGGGATGAAATGAGACACGACAGGCCTTATATAAGGCCTGTGACATTACATTTGACTGACAAATGGTACATCACCAATCCGATTGGTGGATGTACCATATGATGGCTTCCATTTTTTTTAATGATGTGACGTTATTTTAAAGGGAGGGAAGCCAGCCAATCAGATAGCACATTTATACCATTTAAGGTGCTGTCACTTCAGCAAAAAACAAAATGGAATACATCACATGGTACATCCACCAATCCTTTTTTGGAGTGATGTGATGTCACAAAAAAGGAATGGAGGCATGCTACCCGATTGTAAAACTGCACCAGGAGATTCAAAGCACCTACGTAAAATCAAAAATCACAGAAACAGGGAACCCAGGTAATGAAAAAATGTTCAAGGCTTTATTGGGACATTAAAATGGTGGCAGCCTTGTACATTTTTTCATTACCTGGGTTTCCTGTTTCTGTGATTTTGGATTTTACGTTGGTGCATTGAATCTCCTGCTGCAGTTTTACTGTGACTTCCTGGATTCGGCAGCATATGGAGGTAGGAGGAGGAGGATTTCTTGTCACTGCAGACTAGCGGTCTAGATTTCCTCAGCCAGCAGGATTTACAGCTTTCAAATGGGTCTGCACTAGGAGGTAAGAGGGTTTATTGCAAAAGTATCCCTCTAGGACCTCATAAAGCTCCCTGACTGAACTCCAATCATTCCTCCACCTGATCCTTCTTACATTACTTCAGTCCAGTGAGCGCACTCCAGAGCGCAAGACAGTACTGTGTTTCATTATGCTACCTGATTGACTGGCTTCCCTCTCTTTTTGGTGACGTCACATCACTCCAAAAATGAAAGGCATCACATGGTACATCCACCAATCGGATTTGTGGATGTACCATTTGTCAGGCCTTATATAAGGTCTGTCACATCTTAGTTGACCCAAAGAAGCCGTCAGATCAACATCTCCTGGACCTGTTAGAGAAGATAGAAGAAAAGGATGAGAATAAGAAGAAAAGAAGAACTACTCACCGGGGCCTCCTCTGCAAGCCACTGAGGATCGTGAACTTCTTCACATCATGCTGTGTAATGTATTGTATTGTTATATAAATGTTATTTTAATGTGTATTTATTTTGTATTGAAAACAAATGGGCAAACGTGCTATTAGCCATTTTTAGCTACTAGTTTTTTTGTCCATTTGTATGTGTGGTGATGGGAGTAGAAGGGGTTAGGGTAGTTGCCCCAGGGAGGGTGGTTAGGCCTCCTGGGTGAATAGCATGTGGAGTTAATGCCTTAAGTACTATAGCAGTTAATAACCTCTAAGGTCATTAAGGGTTAGTGACCAATAGTTTGTTTTTTAATTTTAATGGTGCTGCCCACAGAGAACGAAGATGAGGACGAGAACGTCATTTAATATATGCTGGCTGGGTAATGTTTTATTTTTAATGGGCAAATGTGCTATTATCCAGATCTGGATAATAGGGATTTTGCCCATTACTGTACTGTATTTGTTGGAGGGGAGGGGGGAGTTTGAGATTAGAGGGTTGGGTAGTAGGGTGCCTATTCATTGCCATTGGGGTTATCTTTGCTCCCATTGAGGGCATAGGTAACTACAGTAGAATTCAAGGAGGTCAATAGGAGGAGGGGGATACGAGGAGGGAGGAAAGAGAAGGGGGGAGGAGGAGGGGGAGGAGGGGGAGGAGGAAAAGGGGAGGAGGGGGAAATGTGGGGGAAGTGGAGGAAGGAGAGGAGAAAACATGGAGGGGGACGGAAGGGGGAGAAAGGAAAGGAGGAAGGGAGAAAAAGGATGAGGGGTGAGGAGGGGGAGGAGTAGGGGAGAAGAGGGGGAGGAGGAGGAGGGAGAGAGAGGCAAAAGGAGAGGGAGGAGACGGGTAGGATGTGGGTGGAGAGAGAGGGGTAGGAGGAATGGGGAAAGAGGGGGAAGCGGGGAAGGAGGAGAGGGGAAGGAGAAGGATGAGGGGAGGAGGAGAGGGGAAGGAGAAGGAGAAGAGGAGGGAAAGAGGAGGGGGAGGAGGTGGAGGATTTGGGGAGGAGGAGGGGGATGGAAGAAGTGGGGAAAGAAGAAGGGGAAGAGGAGAGGTGGAGGAGGGAGAAGGAGGGTGGGGTGGAGGAGCGAGGGGAAGGAAGAGGGAGAGGAAGGGAAGGAAGGAGGAGGGAGGGGAAGGGAGGGAAGAAGGATTGAGGGAAGGTAGGGAAGGCAGAGGAAGGAGAGGGGGAAACATGGAGAGGGAAAGGAAGGGGGGAGAAAAAGTAGGGGGGTGAGGAAGGGGAGGGGTATGAGGATGGAGGAAGTGGGGAAAGAGGAGGGGGAGGAGAGTGGAAGGAGGGGGAGGAAGAGGGGGGAAAGGAGGTGGAGGGAGAAAAGAGGAGGGGTGAAGACGATGGGGAAGAAGTGAGTAAGGATGAGGAAGGTGGGGGGAGTTAGAGGAAGGAGAGGATGAAACATTGATGTGGTAGGAGGGGGGAAGTAGGAGGGGATGTGGGAAAGGAAGAGGGAAGAAGAAGGAGGAGGAGGAGGGAAGGAGAAATGGAAAGGAGGAGGGGAAAGGAGGAGGTGAGAAGGAGGAGGAGGGAAGGAGAAGGGGAAATGAGGAGGGGAGACGGAGGAGCAGCGGAAAGTAAAAAGTGGGGACAGAGGAGTGAAGGAAGGAGGAGAGGAAAGAAGAGGGCGGGAAGAGAGAAAGAGGGGGAGAAGGAAGAGTGGGAGCAGGAGTAAGAGGATGAGGGAGAGGGATGAGGAGAATGGAGAGGGAGGAGGGGAAGGAGAGGGGGTAGGAGGAGGATGAAAGGAGGAGGGGATGAGGGGAAGAGGGGGAGGATAAGGAGGGGTGGAAATGTGGAGGGGGAGGAGGGGGAAGTAGGAGTGTGAATGAGGGAAAGAAAAAGGGAAGAAAAAGGAGGAGGGGAAAAGGAGGAGGGGTATGAGGATGGAGGAAGTGGGGAAAGAGGAGGGGGAGGAGAGTGGAAGGAGGGGGAGGAAGAGGGGGGAAAGGAGGTGGAGGGAGAAAAGAGGAGGGGTGAAGACGATGGGGAAGAAGTGAGTAAGGATGAGGAAGGTGGGGGGAGTTAGAGGAAGGAGAGGATGAAACATTGATGTGGTAGGAGGGGGGAAGTAGGAGGGGATGTGGGAAAGGAAGAGGGAAGAAGAAGGAGGAGGAGGAGGGAAGGAGAAATGGAAAGGAGGAGGGGAAAGGAGGAGGTGAGAAGGAAGAGGAGGGAAGGAGAAGGGGAAATGAGGAGGGGAGACGGAGGAGCAGCGGAAAGTAAAAAGTGGGGACAGAGGAGTGAAGGAAGGAGGAGAGGAAAGAAGAGGGCGGGAAGAGAGAAAGAGGGGGAGAAGGAAGAGTGGGAGCAGGAGTAAGAGGATGAGGGAGAGGGATGAGGAGAATGGAGAGGGAGGAGGGGAAGGAGAGGGGGTAGGAGGAGGATGAAAGGAGGAGGGGATGAGGGGAAGAGGGGGAGGATAAGGAGGGGTGGAAATGTGGAGGGGGAGGAGGGGGAAGTAGGAGTGTGAATGAGGGAAAGAAAAAGGGAAGAAAAAGGAGGAGGGGAAAAGGAGGAGGGGTCAAGGAAGAGGGGGAGAATGGGAAGAGGGGAAGGGGAACGGGAAGGGGGAGAGAGAAGTGAAAGGAGGGAAGGGGAAGGTGGGGTAAGGGGGGGAAGTGGAGGGAAGGTGGGGAAGGGTGGGAAGTGGGGGAGAAAGTGGGGAAGAGAGGGATGTGGGGGGGAAAGAGGGGAAGGGGCAGAAGGGAGAGGGGATAGAAGAGGGGGAAGGAAGAGGTGGAAGAAGGAGAGGTGAAAGGAGGGGGGAAGAGGAGAGGAAGAGGAGGAGGGGAGGATGATGGAGGGGGAGGAGGGAGAGAGACAGGTTTGTTAAAGTACTAATTGCTATATTTACCAACCTTCCAAATATACCTTCATACAATACATTGAGAGACACCTGTGCACAACAAGGAGCTCACTTGAGATACAAATGTAAGTCATTTTAATATACTTTACATATCCAAATTACTATATTTTCCAGATGTCTCAAGTGTGCTTATTTTTGTGCACAGGTGTTTCTACGCGTATATAAGCAAGTTAAAGAGAGAGTTTTCTTATTTTATAAAGTACCAAGTTACTTCTAAACATCCCACACACATTTACCCAATACGTTGCTAGATACCAGTTAAGAAAAACGAACACACTAGGGATTACATGCTCATTTAAGTTATTTGAAAATACTTTGCATGGTGCTCAGGTGTTGCAGGTGTGTTCCTCTTTGTTCACATGTACACTATCTTCTCTCTCAATGTATTATTTAAAAATGCTTAGAGAGGTATATAAGTAGCTTGGTGTTTTACAAAATTTCCTCTCTCTCTCTCTCTCTCTCTCTCTCTCTCTCTCACTCACTCTCTCACTCTCTATTTCTCTCACTCTCATTCTCACTCACTCTCACACTCTCACTCTCTCACTCTCTCACTCTCTCACTCTCTCACTCTCTCACTCTCTCACTCTCTCACTCTCTCACTCTCTCACTCTCTTTCTCTCTCTTGCAGTATATAGATGGTATTAACGCCACCATTAGGTGATAGGCTTAATGCATATAATTTTATTTATTGATAAGCAGTTTTAACTTATCAGGGTGTTAAGCCTATGTAAATGAGATCATTAGTGGCATCAGACCGGTTCATTGGCGCTTGACAAGAACTTAGTTCTGACCTCATGGACACAGTACTACTAGTGTCCACCATGCACGAGATACAGGTTTAAGACTATAACTTTCAGAGTCATTGCAATGCATGACTTTCCCACTTCCTGGTTAGCCCTATTTAAAGACAAGGAAGTTCCTCAATTCCTCAATTCCTGGCATTGGCAACTTAGTTGCTGTGTTGACAACACTCCTGTACTTCTCCTGCCCAGCTAAATATATTGCTATTTTTTTTTTACCTGTGTATGACCTCGGATCTGCTTTGGACTATTGCCTTACTTGACCGCTCAAGTAACTTGCCAGCAATTTTGATTACCTCTCTATGACCTCGGATTGCTCTGGACTTTGCACTGATTAAACAATTTTATCTAACTTCCTTTCTGAATCTTGTTATTCCCCAGTGTTCTCAGAAATGGCTATTGTTTTTTCTTATCATTAGCTCTGTGGATATGCGTTAACCACAGTGAAAATAACAGCCGGTAAGGATTTAGATAATTGCCCGTTATTAGCTTTGAGTTATCCGACCTCTGTAATTCTTAGATTTGCGGTTTTGTTCATAACAGTAGATGCATCAGGGAAGCTTCAATGCACCGAAATGTATTATTAACGCTTGTGGTCTAGTTCTTCAGTAACAGTTCATCCCTATCATCTTTTCGATTTTTTATTTATTATGTATTTTATATTTTAGCAATGAGGGAAATAATAGATATGTGTTCTAGAAGAAGTAGAACTCAAGAGGATCAGTTATAAATACTAATGCTGGATGCCGTCGCTTCAAGTGTTAAACATGACTGGGTAAATACAAAATGGCTGTTGCCTGGATATATCAATTATTTTATTTTAGATTTATGTTTCTATATTTCCTAATTGTCTAAGAAAGGTGCACTCACGGAACTTAAATCAGGTGCCGCAGGTGCTCAGCAAAAACAGTCCAGTGGAATCACAAGACCGCTGATAACTCGAAAAAGAAAAGTAGTGGCATTTTTGGAGAATGGAGAACGTATCAGTTCACACAAGAACCTTTGTCAAGATGTATGTATGTATGTATATCTTTATTTACAGTACAAGACACACTTGCTTAAAGAAGCATATGAATAGCACTGTGGATATTCTGAACACATGATACATAAAGCTTGGTCCCCTGCAGACGCACTTACCAGAACTCCCTCCTACTGTCTCTGTACGTTCTCCCTACCTACCAATTAGACTGTTAACTCCTAGGGGCAGGGACTCCTCTTCCTTAACGTTACTATTATGTCTGAAGCACTTTTTCCCATGATCTGTTATTTATATTATCTGTTATTTATTTGATTACCACATGTATAACTACTGTGAAGCGCTATGTACATTAATGGTGCTATATAAATAAAGACATACAATACAATACAGTATGTAGTGCAAACATCTGTACTTTGCACTTTACAATAGACACAATATAGTATAGGGAATTATAGTACAATAAGCGCAGCAGATGAGATCAGACAATAGTAAAGGAAATTCCTGCCCCGAAGAGCTTACAAGATGACAAAGATTTTCATGTGAACTGAAACATTGATCCTTGTTCATGAACTTATTTTTGTGATTTGAAGACCACTGGAGTGCTGCTATGTTTTAAATTTTTATTTCCTTCTTGTACATATAAAAAAAAAAAGTGTGATTCTGGTCTTCAACATTGTCTTAAAAACTGAGCACTTTAAGTTGTCTATTGATTGAAAAAAATTGCCGTGTTTTGGTTGTGTCAAAATTCAATTGGTTTTGGATTTTTTTTAATTATGTCAAAAAGCTCAAAATGTGCAGTTTTTCAAGAGATCACATGTCTTTGTTTGCAAATCTAACCGTTTGTCCACTTTATAAAATAGGAAAAATACATTTTGGATTTCTATCCCATGAACCTGCCCATCTTTAACTGTCATATAAAGCAATACTATAAATATTGCATAAGCAGAGTATTACTGAACCTTCATCTTAAATTTGTATCTTTAATTTTAATGCAGTTGTACTAGCATCTCATAATAAAAAAAATACTTATTTTCTTTATTTGTGAATTTTTTTTTATATGGCTACTTTTATATGATGAATGAACCACAACCTGTCCAGCATTTAGTAGCTACAGTACAGTCCCACCCTGTATTGTATATGTCCATGTATTTGGTCTCTCCTATAACTTTAACTGCTTTCTTCTTTTTTTCCTTTTTGTAACTGTGAAGTGCTTTAAGTTCCATTTGGAGTAAAGTGCTATATAAATAAAGTTATTATTAATGAATTGTAAAGAATGAAAGTTTTCAAGATGGCTTTGTCCTGGTATCAGGATGTATGGAACCCATGAAGAGAATATGGAAATCCACAAAAAGCAAGCAACCAGAATAAGTAAAATCTGACGGTGTTTAATGTTTACACTAAAGTAATAAAACTGGAAAAACAAAATCGGATCTGCAAATTGTGCAGAGCTACACCAAAAAGCTATGGTATCTAGAGAAGATCATAGAAGCGGGGGTGGAGGAGGTGCAATAAAATTACAAGTCAAAACAAAAGTTATCTGCAAGATATGCAGTGCTACATGCGAAAGCAATGGTGGCAGGGGTGACAAAAGAACAGGCGGCAATAATTGCAAAGGGAATACCAAGACAAAAATAAAACTATGGGGCCTATACAGAAACCTGCGAGAAGCCCTACCTCGCCTGTTTTTTTTGGCAAATATGCCTACAGCAATTCAGTAAATGCTGGAAAACTGGCGAGATGAGGAAAATCCGCCGTTTTTTATTTTCCAAAATAAAAACTCGCCGCGCGGGTGGCGAGAATCAATATTTCGCCAGTGTTAAAACACGCCGTATTCTAGTAGACCCGATCAGCATCTCGGCGCTGATCGGTGCTCTAGAATGGAGAAATTTTCTCCAATTCGCTCCGCCAACAAAAAGTTGGCAAAAATCTGGTGCTGAGAGGCGATACATAGAAAAAATCAGGCCCTTTTCCTGGCTCGGATTGATGCCGGGGGTCTCCGGAGCTGATACCCATTAATACCAGCACCGGAGGCCCCCGGCATGCATCCGCGGCAGGAAAAATGCATTTAAAGGCCACTTCATTACCTTAGCGGCTAACCAGCCGTGCCAGGTTTATTGTGGGTAGCGGGGGTCTAACATAAATATAATACAGCCCTTATATAAATAAATATAATATGTGAATGATGAAGCCACTGTACAAATGAATGGGTGCAGGGTGGCTTAACCCATTAATAACTTTAGCGCTTATTAAGCATTATTGTTATTAAGGGGTTAAGTAACACCCCAATATATTTGCAATATGTTGTGGGTGGGTTATGTATAGCTTTTTAATTATTGTTATGTTTATTGTGGGTGTGTGTATTGTTTTGAATGTGGGTATTGGGGGTAGGCGGTTTTGTCCCCAAGGGACGGAGGGTAGGCCTCCCGGTGTGAAGGGGAGATGGTGCTTATGCCTCACGGGGGTGGTGGGGGGGGATGTTGTATTTATGTTGAAGCATTTGTGTTTTTAAATGATTTTTTGGGGGCACAAACTTGATACTGCAGGCAAGCGGGGACCCCTTCGGAAGCACCCGAGGGCCACCGCCAGCCTATAGTACCATTCCTGTGCCTAAAAAAATAATTATGGGTTATGTATATAAGGGGGGTTTAGGGGTTGTTGGGGGCACAAAGGCTGATTGTGTTGTATTTTGCAATGTTTATTGGGGGTAATTGTCCCCAATAAACATGCTACCGTCACTTAACCCCTTCATTGCCTTAATGGATAGCCGCTAAGGTAATGAAGCAGCATTACTGTATTTTTATTAATAGTGTACATGTGCAGAAGGTCTCCGGACATGAACCGTGTTGGTTTTACGTCCGGGGACACCCTGCTTCCAGAGATACAGGCACCTTTATGGGGTGCCGGTATCTCCTATTAATGGAAATGTCCCGCGTCACGTGATCGGGCTATCTCCATGCATAGAAGATACTGGCACCTCATAACGGGGCCTGTATCTCGGGAAGCAGGGGGTCCCCGGACATAAAACCAATGCGGTTCATCTCCGGAGACCCCCTGCACATCTACAATATGAATACAATTGTAATGTAAACATTTTTTATTTGCCGGCGAGATTTGTGCAGAGAGAGGCGGATCTCGCTCTCTGCTGACAGATCTCGCCAGCGGAGCCCTTCACGCCAGGGCTCGCCATCTCTCTGCCGGATTCCTCTCCCAGATATGCGCACTTTCCTGCATATTGCGAGGGGAATCTTCCAAAAACATGGAGAGTTCTAAGTCTGGCGAATGTCCATTCTCGCAGGTCTCTGCATAGGCCCCAGTATCTGTAAGATGTGCAGTACTAGAATCCAGTTAAAAGGTAAACAGAGAGATAAAGTGCAAGGGACCAGAGTTTGACCACCCTGCTGCTCTGTGAACAAAAGGTTGACAGGGAAAGAACTAGCAGACTGAGTGGAGTTTATAAACCTAAGATGTCTGCCGACTTCATGGAAATTTCTAGTTCTTACCAGTCCTGTGTCTGAACTTGACTCCTCTGTGTGCACCTATAGGTCTAAGCGAAATAAGGTGGGAGGAAATCTTGACACATGGCCACCATCATGTTGATAGTAATAATTTGGGGCTCAAACTTAAATATTAATGCCAAAGAGGCAAAATAGCAGGACATAAAGGTTCTTTTATTTCATGTTTATCTATTTGTAGAGTAGATGGAGCTTTGAATGTGATTTCTTTGGAATCAAACAAAAACAGCCTTTTTTGGTCATGTCTGCAAAAAAATGTGGATAATAAAACAAACCTGTTTGGCTGTGAAATACACATGTGAGACTCTAGCCTATCTGGCATGTCCTCAATATTCAGATGTCCCATAAATTTAGATGCAGAGACGTATATGTCAACTAAGTGATAAACAGTGTGGTTACCAAAAAGGTCAAGGGCTAAGAAGCAGACAAAATAATTTATTTGTATTATTATTATTATCTTTTATTTGCATGGCGCAAACAACATATTCCTTAGCACAGAACAATGTGGCAGGGAGCAAAATAACATTGTATGACAAAACAGTACAAACTGAGGTATGTTATTCTAATATACATGTATCAATGTACAGTAGTATTTGTAGCAAGGCAAAAAGGACTGCTAGAGGTACGTATGTATATAATAGTTTTACATAGGATTTCATCAAGAAACTTGTCTATTCCTTTCATTAAACAGTGATCACATCCTGTATTAAAATAGACCCCAACAAGTATTGGAAAAATGTGATGAGTGGCAGAAAAAGTGCTATGGTGCTCTCTCTAAAGGGTGAATAAATAATGGCTATCATACTACCGTAATCAAGCCCCCCCCCCCCCCCCCTACATGCACTTAAATATTAGTGCACTACATCGGAGTCCAATGTCTGCTGCTCAAACCCGAAGGAACTTTTTTCCAGGATCCCCAATGTGTTAAAAAGAAAAAAGAGAAAATGAGGGGAGCGTGCAATACAAAACAATATGTACAGATGACTAATAATGAATGGTGGATTGGCTACTGAGATAACCAAACCACCACAAACACCAAGTAATGTACAAAGGTTAGCTTAGCCTTAGTTAATGCACTTACTTCGTGATGGTGATCAGTGTGAGGATGGTATAATCAAAATGCTACTTACACAGCCACTCACATGTAAGTAAAGGATCCTTGGTGACTGCGATAGAGTCTGTGTTTATTGCAGCACTGACGAGTCCCCGCTACTGTATCCGGTATACAGCCTGGGTCCGTGGTCAGAGAGCAGCCGTGACAGGCAACTATGGTGGCTGCAGTGGATCAAAAAGTCACGTAGGAAAGAGCAACGCACTTCGCTGTTTTCCCAGCTTCCTCAGGCTCGATCAATCTACATGACGGACCTCAATGGGTATAAATACCCCTGTGAAAATGTCTAATGAACTACTACAGCCTAATCAGCTGTTAATCCTTATGGCTGACAGCCTTCACTTTGAATCAAAGTAATAAATTGCTAATTATTTCTGCTGGAAAGAGAGAACCCGGGCGCTTCCTGTGTGTATGATAAGGATAGGAGAGGATAAAAGTGTAGTTACAATCTTAGAAGTTCATAAGGTATCCCTTCGCTTCTCGGTCTCCTCCTGTGACTCAAACAACCCCAAAGAAGGATCTACCCAGGATCCTTAGTGGTACAGGGAAACAAGAGAGAGATGGGGGAGCACAGGTGGAAGGGTGAAATGGAACAAAGTATGGTTCAGGTGTGTTACTCCCTGAAGCAATAACAATGAGGGTGTTTTAAAGTGTGTATTAACTCTAAACACTTACACGGCCTTGTGCAAATGCTGTCGCATCAAGGTATCTTTTGGTCTTCTCCTCTTTGTCTTGTGAAGTTTTCTTCGCTCTCCGTCTGCGTACAGTACTTCTGCTCCTTGTTCTTTGATGTAATGTCACCCTCGGGATAAACGAATGAACATATGACCAGAATACATTGACAATCTCAAAGTATCCAGAGGAAATGAAACAGGGCTAAAACACACTGTAAAAACTCACATGGGCAAGTGTGAGTGCAATTTTTGAGGAGGTTTCTTTAGGCTCCAGCGAACGGTTTATCCTCTCCAATAGGGATAAAATCTCTCTTAAGACTAAATAGGTGATGGAAATGAAATGGATAATTATAACATAGTACTAATACTCACACGGCCAAGTGTGAGCACCCACTTGGAATGGTATCTTTGTTGCTCCTCCTGCAGTCTCCAAATCATAATCCAAAGAAAAATAGGGTGATAAAATCTTGCCCCTAAAAGAGTAAGCAGCACTAAAACAGATAAAAAATGTTTTAGTGCTGCTTACTCTTTTAGTTTGTAGCACTCCTTTGTTTATCGTTTTTGATTTGTTTTAATAAAGACCTTGGCTTTTACCCCTGGTTTAAGACCTATCCTTACCCTTCTGGGGCAAGATTTTATCACCCTATTTTTCTTTGGATTACGATTTTGGAGACTGCTGGAGGAGCAACAAAGATACCATTCCAAGTGGGTGCTCACACTTGGCCGTGTGAGTATTAGTACTCTGTTATAATTATCCATTTCATTTCCATCACCTATTTAGTCTTAAGAGAGATTTTATCCCTATTGGAGAGGATAAACCGTTCACTGGAGCCTAAAGAAACCTCCTCAAAGATTGCACTCACACTTGCCCGTGTGAATTTTTACAGTGTGTTTTAGCCCTGTTTCATTTCCTCTGGATACTTTGAGATTGTCAATGTATTCTGATCATATGTTCATTCGTTTATCCCGAGGGTGACATTACATCAAAGAACAAGGAGCAGAAGTACGCAGACAGAGAGCGAAGAAAACTTCACAAGACAAAGAGGAGAAGACCAAAAGATACCTTGATGCGACAGCATTTGCACAAGGCCGTGTAAGTGTTTAGAGTTAATACACACTTTAAAACACTCTCATTGTTATTGCTTCAGGGAATAACACACCTGAACCATACTTTGTTCCATTTCACCCTTCCACCTGTGCTCCCCCATCTCTCTCTTGTTAATTATTTCAGCTGGCAGTCCAACTTGTGATAATACGTGGCTCTGTAGAACTGATACATGAATGCAACATTGTTTATAACAAGAATAAAAACTAGTAAGAAATACATAATGTTGTCCTGTTGATAAGCTGAAAACCCTGGTCCCTAATGGGTTAAATGTGGACATAGATATTGGGGCCTTCATTTAACCGCATTATAAGCAGCTATGTTATTCCTACGTCCCTTCCTTCACTGTTTTTTTACCTGATTCTGTAAGGACTCGCTATGGAAGTGTCCATTATAGGATATTTTAACTCGGATATGTATAGATTTAATTGATGCACTGTTTTAAGCCCCATCTTAGATCACCACCACCATCGCCGAAGGGTTGAATCTGTTTTGTCCTTTTGTCCACCTTATTTATGTTGTTTTACACTTATGCATTTATTTGGCGTATAGCAGGAGGATTCATTTATTGCTATTATTTTTAATATACAATTATACATAATGATATTTTTTAATTCATGTCGTTTTATACTTAACATGTGAGTATTTTCAATTTTTATTAGTTACTCTGTTAATACCCTTCTGCACAGCATTTTCCAAATATGAATAGTGCTAGTGCATGATAAGTATTTACACCACAAAAATGTTTGACATTAGTTTTCCATAAGCACGTTCGAGTGCTGCGTTGACCTCTGAATGTTACACATTGTGCAAGTTCCAGTAGAGGGTACCACTTGAACATGATCTATTAGCAAAAGATGAATATAGCCAGCAAACCATTTTTTATGTATTTTTCAAAAGTGGAATATGTTGTTTGCTTTTTAGAGGTTTTAGATAAACACTAGACAATCAAAAGGACAAAATTATGTATTTCTTTCTAGTTTTTATTCTTGCTGTTGTAAACAATGTTGCATTCATGTATCAGTTCTACGGAGACATGTATTATCACAAGTTGGACTGCCAGCAGAAATAATTAGCAATTTATTACTTTGATTCAAAGTGGAGGCTGTCAGCCATAAGGATTAACAGCTGATTAGGCTGTAGTAGTTCATTAGACATTTTCACAAGGGTATTTATACCCATTGAGGTCCGTCACGTAGATTCATCGAGCCTGAGGAAGCTGGGAAAACAGCGAAATGCGTTGCTCTTTCCTACGTGACTTTTTGATCCACCGTAGTTGCCTGTCACGGCTGCTCTCTGACCACGGACCCAGGCTGTATACCGGATACAGTAGCGGGGACTCGTCAGTGCTGCAGTAAACACGGACTCTATCGCAGTCGCCAAGGATCCTTTACTTACATGTGAGTTTGTGTACATGCTATGAAAATAATATCTCTGTTTTTACTCTAAACACACTCTCCATGCATATTTGTCTAACGTCGGAGAACTCTCCTGTATAGGGATGGTGCCACAGTCTTGACCGGTAGAAGTGCAGACCTGGAGAACAAACAGATACCCCAACGGGGAGAGGGAAACAGTCAAGAAACTTTATATGTGCCCTTTACATACACATGCCTTTGTAAGTAGCATTTTGAATATACCATCCTCACACTGATCACCATCACAAAGTAAGTGCATTGACGAAGGCTAAGCTAACCCTTGTATATTACTTGGTATTTGTGGTGGTTTGGTTATCTCAGTAGCCAATCCACCATTCATTATTAGTCATCTGTACATTTGGTTTGTATTTTGCGCTCCTCTCATTTTCTCTTCTTTCTTTCTCCCAACACCTGAAAGAATAATACTGTTAATAATACTGTTGAGGGCATACTTAACCACAGAGACAGTCAATGTGTTTATTTACTACTATTTATTTTAATGTATTTAAAAGGTCATTTTAATTTTATTATTTACATTTTTTTTTTATTTCAACACAAATGGGCAAAAGTGCTATTAGCCATATTTGGCTACCAGTTCTTTTGCCCATATGAATGTGTGGTGATGGGTGTAGAGGTATTAGGGGATTGGGGCAGTTGCCCCGTGGAGGGTGGTTAGACTTCCCAGGTGTGTAGTGGGAGGGTTTAACCCCTTAATTATCATAGTAGTTAATAACCGCTAAGATAATTAAGGGGTAGTAGCTAGTTTTTATTTTATTTTATTGTTAATGTCATGGAAGAGGGCCAAAATGACAAAGAGGATGAAGATAAACACAGCCTTTATCCTGGCAGGGGTACGTACAACTTTTATTTACTATTTGTTGGGTGGCTAATTGTTTATTTTTTATGGGCAAATGCGCTATTATCCCGATCTGGATAATAGGGCTTTTACCCATTACTGTTTGTGTTGGAAGGGTGGGTTGTTGGGGGTAAAGGGGGTGGGTATTAGGATGCCAACTGATTGCCAATTTTGTCATCTGATCCCCCCTTGAGACAGTGACTATCAATGGATAAAATGGCCACTGTATTTTTTTTTATATTATTGTATTTTTTTTGCACTGTATATTTGAATGGGCAAAAGTGTTATTTGTCATATTTGGCTAATTTCTGTGGGGTGTTGTTGGTGATAGAGGCGGTGGATGAAGCTTGTAGTTTCCCCGGGAGGGCGGTTAGGCCTCACAGGAAGGGTTAATCCGGTAGTGCCCACTATGGTAATGAAGGGGTTAACTCACACTGCAAACTCTCCTGGGAAGCCTAACCACCCACACTGGGGCAACTACAAGTTTCATACACCCCCTCTACCACCAACAGACCAGGTAAAGTTATTTAACTTCTTCATTACCTTAGCAGTTAGCCACTAAGGTAATGAAGCTGGGCTATAACTTTATTTTTATAAGGCGTGGGTCTCCAAAGCCGAAATTAATGCAGCTCAGCTCCGGAGACCCCCAGATTCAATTCTATTTACTAAAAATAAAATAAACTCGGTTATGATAAAAAAAATGGGAGTGTTTAACCTTTTGATATCAGAGCTTTGTAAATAGCAATAGCTGGCAAAAAAAATGTGAGTTTGGGCATTTTTTGAGCTACAGCACGGCTTGTAATACCAAGAGTGCTAACCCTCATTTAAAAAGCCACTTTCAAGCAATTGTGCCTATCAAAGCTTTGTGAATAGTTACACATGCAAAATTGCTTGAAAAGTACACTTAACAAGCGTTGAATCACTTATCGAAGTTTAGTGAATAGGTTCCATAGAATCACTTATATTAAATGTGAAGACATACCTTGAACACACCTGAGATACTGTACGCTGGAAATAAACATATATTTGCATATTTTTAATTAGTTTAGCTTATTTAAATTAGTACCTAATGAGCTCATTGACACAAATGTGGTATCCATATTAGGAATAAACCTGTTCCCTTTGCTGATATATTCTTTCTTTCATGTGGTGCTGCATGAACTGCTATTCACTACACTAGCTATATGTTTGTTACCAACATTGAGCGGCACACTTACCATTCTTGCCTGTCTCCCGAAACATGGCACTAGGTTGAGTAGTGGCTCTTTGATAACCGTTCCTACCACGGCCCACCACTCTGATCCATTGTAACAGTTACCACCACGGTATGGGACACCTGATGCTCGGATGAGATATGGCCCCCCAAAATCCGTCCCTACCACAGTACATCTTGCTCTGACTTGTCATAGCCGTTCTTACCACAGGAAAGCAGAGCCTTTATATATTTTGCAATTGTAGTGTGATCATGGAAGGGGGGGTCTCTACTAGAGAGCCTCTTTCTTCTAGTAGGCTCGTTCCGGTCGCTTCCGACTTCATTCCCTCTGCTCCTCATCTGAGGATCAAGACTCTTCCCTTTTCTCCTGATTACTTGGTACCTCCGCAGTGCTAGATATTCGATTTAGTCGAAGCCCATGCGGTACAGATGTAGACGAGTATTAGAACACTTGTACCTGGGAAATTCTGGGAGATTCTGGGGTAGTCTAACAGTAAATGCCTCAACATTTCTGTGAAACTCTTAATGGCCCGTAGGATTAACACAGCGGGGGGTCCCTGCAGTCCCATTCAAAATAAATGGGACTGAAGGAACCCCTGCTGTGTTAATCCGATGGGCTAATAAGAATCTCACAGAAATGTTGAGGCAATGTTGCAGCAATGTTGCTGCAAAGTTGAGGCATTTACTGTGAGACTGTCCCAGAATTTCTAAGGCAAGAGTTCTAATACTCGTGGCTTCATCTATAGGTATATCCCAGTTACACCACCATAATAGACTATATGGTGGCGTAACCGCAATAGATCATTCTCAGAGAGTGGAGCACTGTATATCTGCTATATTACGATCCACTACATATTGTCACGGTATGCTAACCACAAACAAGGCGGACCTACGGTGCTGAGGTGGGAAATGGATATAACGCAACCCGCAGCCACAAGGGCGCATCTGGATTGTAGGTTTCGTCAAGGTAGCCGGGTCGGGATTGGAGAGGTATGGAGAGTCAGCATACTTGTCAGAGTTTGGTGCAAGAGAGATACGGATCGTTGCGGGTATTGCCGAGATCAGGTTTGGAGAGAGGAGAGTTGTCATGGTCTGGGTGTCGAGGTCAGGGTTGGAGAAGGTAGCATAGTCATAGTCCGGGTGCCAAGCTCAGGGTTGGAGAAGAGCAGATGGTCGAGGAAAGCCGGGTCGGTACACAGAGCAAGGGTCAGCAAGGTAAGGCAAGACTGTAGAGGCAAGGATAGGTAAACACAACGCAACTTGTACTATGCTCAGCCAAAATGCCAGTGGCACAGCTGAGCATATGTAGGTTAGAGCGTCCAATGAGAAAAAAGCAGCATGGAGGAAAGTGTAGAGCGAGGGCTATGATAGGAGAAATAATGACAAGGCTCAGGAGAATTGGATGAGAGGGAGCCGGTGTGTGTTGGGCGCACATCCGTGCATGCGTTGTACGTGCCCCACGTCCTCAGGAGGAGAAGAGCTCAAAAGAAAGGAGCGCGCGCGCCTGTAACAAGATGGCCGCCGGAGGAACTGTCGGAGGCAGGAGTGGGACCCGAAAGAACACCGGCCGCCCGAGGAGGTGAGTGGGGAGCGCACCGAGGGCAGCATGGCTCGCTGAACCTCACACATATGTA